>NW_020653852.1:8822281-8822607 GCF_003589595.1 Hyposmocoma kahamanoa | reverse complement strand
AGATTAATTAATTCTTCTTCCGTAGTCATATGTAAAATCATAGCTTATGCTTTTGCATAGCAGTCATAGAAGGTGTCCCCATTTTTTAAAACTGGAAAACAATTATACAAGATATCAATTAGTTCTTCTTTCTTAGTCATATGTAAAATCATAGCTAATGCTTTTGCGTAGCAGTCATAGACGGTGTCCCCATTTTATAAAACTTGAAAACAATTATACAAGAGATTAATTAATTCTTCTTCCGTAGTCATATGTAAAATCATAGCTAATGCTTTTGCGTAGCAGTCATAGAAGGTGTCCCCATTTTATAAAACTGGAAAACAATT
>NW_020653852.1:8783077-8822271 GCF_003589595.1 Hyposmocoma kahamanoa | reverse complement strand
CTTTTGCGTAGCAGTCATAGACGGTGTCCCCATTTTATAAAACTGGATCCAAATGACGTAAAAGAAGTGCTTTCAATTCATTTACAAGATATTACTACAATGATTTTAAATTTAATCCAACTTTATTTCTCTTGAAACTATCGTAAAATTGCCCATATTTTTCATCCATAAAACGAAAACGCCCAGATTTTGGCGCAAGTTAGCAAGAAAATGCTTCTCGTACAAAATCTTATTTCCAAGCAACACATAGTTGTTATATCCATCTGTACGCTACTCCACAACAGCTATAATTTTTTAGTTTTCTTCGTATTCTGGATTGTTTTATGACGCTATTAAATATTTTTAAAACTACGAAAGATGTAATTGTTTTTACAATGAGGGTCTATAAAAGCAACGGCTTAAAAAGACTTTGTAGCTATTTTAAGACTACTAGAATAGATTTAATATTAACAAATTGTAAAAAAGAAGTAATAATAACACCAGAAACTAATAAATTGCTATTGTGAAGAATTATAAGTAACGTTAAAAGTAAATACAAAACTAATATCACTTTATTATATATACGTACGCAGCAGTATTTTTTTCTCGTACATTACTGGTCCGCCATATTGGTTTTGTAAGGGCTACAAACATTCCTGCTACATTACCTGGTTTTGTAGCAGATTAATTTTCTCCTCTCCCAGTGCTACTAAGGTAACGTTAACGTTTTTCATGGTGTCGCCATCTCTAAGGTCCCACATTCCCGGCCGGGTCGGTGTAAAAGAACTAACTTTTCTATATTGTTTCGGGTTTGGGTGTTTGTGGTACTGTCATTGATTCCAATTTCCATAACACAGGTGTTTTAGCTACTTACTTTGGGTTCAGAGCAACGTATGTGATGTTGTCCAATATTTATTTATTTATTATTATTTATGTACTGGTGACTAAGGATATTTTCATTACCGCTTTGAAAAACTTACTTTCTTCTTTCTGGCAACTTTATCTACCAGAGGCACTTTTGGCAGTATTGAGTGTAATCGCTTTTTTTATATTTATTTATTAAAAAACACAATACATAAACTAAAACTTATAGTACATAACACTTTTGTCGTCTTTCCTGTTAGCTTTATTGTATTTTGTTAACACGTTCATTAAGGCCATTTTATTAATTTTTATTATTTTTACATTTTTAATTTCAAGTTTATTTTCGTATTGTTGTGTCTTCGGTTTATATTACAAAGATCAGTCTGGGCGTTGTCATGATGTTTTCTTTTTATTGGCATATTTGCGTGTTTTTTTCGTTATGTGTTTGTCTATGGATTTATATATATGCACATGTAAAATACTAGTATTGGGTCGACATTGTACTGTTTGTATTTTATTTAAAAAATATATTTCTTATGTTTCTGCCGCAATTTTAGTTCTGTTCTTGTTATTGTATAGTTGTCGGCATAATGGTTACTAGTAAATATCTCAAAGTTGGTCTATATAATCCAGGCTCACTCGGAACGAATCATGATGATTTAATTGTGGCAGTAATTCAACATTCTATTGACGTCCTAGCTATTAACGAAACGTGGTTACGACCAAACCAAGAGGGCAAAGCTCCTTGTATCCCGGGGTATACACTGCGTACCGCTCCACGCTCCGCTCACGTGCGCGCCGGTAGGGGTGGTGGAGTTGCATTTTACCTTAGGAAAGGAATTTATGCTCGTGCTTGTGACCATCCAGTTTGCTTACAAGTGGAACAAATGTGGCTTAAAATTAACGTAGATGGTTTGAAAATTATTTTGGGTACTGCGTATCGCCCACAATGGCTTTCTGTTGACGTATTTTTAAATGCAGTTACTGACTCTATTAATTCTTTGTCTTATTATGACAAATTAATTCTTCTTGGAGATTTTAACATTGACCTTCTAGACCATACATCTTTAAACTCAATTAAATTATTAGACACTATTGAATTATTTAATTTAAAGCAAGTGGTTGACACACCCACCCACTTTACAGAACATAGTAAAACCTTGATTGACCTTGTTTGTACTGATTGCCGAGTTCGCAGTATTTTCACAGAAGTGATAGGTACCAAACTTACAAACCATGCCTTAGTCACATGTGAATTTAGTTTTAAAAGACCACGGCCCGTACAAAAGCGTCTGACGTATCGTTGTCTAAAAGACATAAATTTAGACTTTTTTCAAGGCGACCTTAGATCATTTCCTTGGTATTTTATCTTACAATTGAACGATGTAAATGAAATGTGTATTTCGTTGACTGATTACATTACAAACATTTTTGACCTACACTCTCCTACCAAATCTATTTTGATTAAACAACGCTCTTATCCTTGGATTACTGAAAACATCAAGCTAATGATGAGATTAAGAAACGAAGCTCACACGAGATATCACAAAACCGGAGATGAGTCACATGAAAGATATTACAAAGATCTCAAAAATCTAGTTAATACTTCCCTAGACCTGGAGAAATCTGCATATTTCAGACAACATATAAACAGACACATAGGGGACTCTGCGACATTGTGGAGGAATATCAAGTTAAATGTGCTTCCTCCAAAGCCTGAAACCGACCTCCCCTCTCATCTTTGCTCGGCTGATGATTTAAATAGACATTTTCTGGACTTTGCCTTTGACGTATTGGATAATGATAGCTCAATACTAAAATATTTCAAACTTAACAGAGCCGGAAATTTTATCTTCACTCTTAAAACTGTTGATTCAACATCGATCTTAAGGATTATAAACAATCTTAAGTCTAATGCCATGGGGGTCGATATGATCTCTTTGGACATGCTACTCTTAACATTACCCTATACCCTCGAAACTTTAGTGTCAATAGTCAACACCTCAATACTAGGTTCGACCTTCCCTGATATTTGGAAAACAGCCATCGTACGGCCTCTTCCCAAAAATACAAATCCAGTTACTTTTAAAGACCTTCGTCCTATTAGTATACTGCCGTGCATGTCCAAGGTGCTGGAGAGAGTTGTGTGTCAACAGCTCACAGAATTTTTGGAATCGAACAGCATTCTTCCACAATGTCAGTCGGGTTTTAGGAAGAAACACAGCACTTCTACAGCTCTAATTGATGTCACAAATAGCATTTTAGAGGCTCAGGATAAAGGAATGGGCACTATACTTGTACTTTTAGATTTTTCGCGTGCTTTCGATACCATGAGTATCCCTCTTTTATTATGCAAGTTGGTCTATTACGGTTTTGACGAAAGTACAGTCAAATGGTTTGACAGTTATCTGACTAACCGTTCTCAGTATGTTCAAATTAGTAGAGGCGCTGGTTCTGTGTCATCTTCCTCTGTTGCCCATGTTCGTAGTGGTGTCCCCCAAGGCTCAATACTCGGACCTTTGCTCTTTGTACTATATGTTGCTGATATCATCGGCTGCATAAAGAACTGTAAATATCATCTATATGCAGATGATCTGCAATTATACTTATCATGCAAACCAAGAGATGTTGATGCTACATTAAACAGCATCAATGAGGACCTACAGAGAATTTGTCAGTGGTCTAAACAAAATTCACTCTCACTAAATTCAAACAAATCTAAATATCTCATATTAGGTACTAGACAACAGGTCTCAAGCATAATTTCGATGGAGCCTCAAATAACCGTTCACGGAGAGGCAATCGCTCGAGTTCACGAAGCGCGTATTCTAGGGCTCATTTTGGACTGCGAGCTACGATTTAAATCCCATATAGCAGAAGTTGCTCGTAATTGTTTTTACCGTCTAAAAATTTTATATAAGATGAGAGATTATCTCAGTACCGATTTACGATTAAAGCTGGTGGAATCGTTAGTTTTGTCCAAATTTAATTATGCAGACACAGTTTATGGTCCTCGTCTTCTAGGTAAAACTAATGATTTAATACAGAGAGTTCAAAATGCGTGCCTAAGATTTTGCTACAAAATACCACCTAGAAGTCATATATCGCCCTATTTAACTAAGGAAAAGCTTTTAAATATGTCTTCACGTCGATATCTGCATTTAGCCACTCTTCTTTTTGGTATAGTGAAACATAAAAAACCACCTTATCTATATGAACAACTAATATGGTCGTCACGATCTCGCCTTGGTCAACTATGCATCCAGCGCCATAATACCGCGGCGTTTAAGGGAAGTTTTAAGTATGCCGCAGCGAAGATCTGGAACGATCTGCCTCCTCCTGTTCGCAATACAACGTCATTATCTGGTTTTCGTAAAAGTTTAAAGGACTGGACGTTATTACAACAAATGAACGGCTACAGCTTCCTCCCTTTCTAAAATTGTTGATATTTTGCATATTTTATTTGTTTATATGGATAACTTTTAAACAGACTGATCACACTTCACTTTTATTTTATTACATAGTTTTTAATTATTATTATGTTTTTGTATTCAATTGATATTTTGTTTGTATTCTCTTTTTTTTTCTTTTTGTTTAATTGTAATGTTTAATGTGTGCGTTTTTTTTTTTTTTGTTTAATTGCAAAGCCGTCTACTTCCTACCAGGCTCCAGCTGAAAACCAGCGTTGTGGCTCTGCCCAACATTATGCTGAGCTGGCTAGCCTTTTCGGCTAAGATTGTATTGTTTTTTATATTATTACTTTTTTGGCATGTAAATTTAACTAGTCGAATAAATGCTTCTTTCTTTCTTTCTTTCTTTCTTTCTTTAAAAGAATGTATCGAAAATAAGTCGCTTTAGAGTACTATATAAAACCAAAGTACTGCCTTTTTAAACTTGTTTGCCTTTTGTAGCATTCGTAAACATATCTATATGTAGCTGTACAGGTATTTTGTTAAGAATGCGAGGCAGTATGTACTCCGCAGTCCTCATACCGTATGTAGTAGAGATTCCAGGCAGTTGATACGTAAGTAGGTACAGTTGATGCGCTAAGATACCGAACCCCTAACCGACCATTTAGTTCTCAGTCGATCAGTGTGAAGAAAGTTGTTAATCAAACTTAACGTTAAAATCCATTTTGATATGACTTCCTTATTGCATCATTTGTGAAGGACGTTCTAAGAAGCTTTTTAAGCCAATTTGATCTTTAATTATAGTTACACTTATAAAAATTTCAACCAAAAAGCTGAAATTCCATTTATTCCATTCCAATACGCGACAGGCTTAGTGCATCGACTGTACGGAAAGATATGTAATCTATTTGGTATGCTCGTTTTTGTTAAAAAACTAGTATTTTCAAATTTTTCCAATATTTTTTTTTACATATTTAATTTGTGAAAGTCCTTTGACGATATGACTTTTCACCTTACCGAAACTTTTCACTTTAACCAAATAAAATTAACCATGATTATATATCGTCGTCTTAGAGTGAAAACCTCGTATGTAATTTCTATATAATTTGTCAAAATGAGGATAAAAATGTGGTGTAAAATGTAGTAAACGCAATCCAGACACTATATTATTTTAATAATGTTATGTTTGAGGGAGAAGTTTATAAGTTTTTCTTCAATAAAAATCTGTAAACACGAACTATGTGAAAACGCGCAGGGTAGCCTGGTTTAAGACGATGCACTTAAGGTTTGAGACCGTGTAGAATATAAACAAAAAGTGTTAGAATATCAGCTATTGTTTTTTTTAGTCTACTTATCTAACTCTTACATACTAACGGGAAAAGTACTTATACTTAATAGTGTGGTTGTAATTGATAAAAAAGTGCAAAATGGGATTTGCGTACTCTTACACTGTACTATGGGTAAGAGTACTCATGTGGTCGGCAAGAGTACGCAACAACTTTTTTGATAGGACTTCGTTCATCGGTTGCAGGAATCACCTGCATACCTTTCAGGCAATGTGATTTTTTTGTCTCGGTATGCATGGGCCTTTGCTCATGGAGACCTGAAAAGAGTCTACTTTTGGCACGGACATACCTCAGTTAGGGTAGTGGTAGTGCTTCAGGCGCACTTGCAGCGGACGTTTCAGACACATTCGGAGATATGCCTTCGGTCTGTAAAACCTTTAAAAATACTAGACTCTCGCAAAAGTTTTAGTTGTTTTAGAACGAGGCATAGCGACAGATATTTGTTCAGAAGTACACTATTCTAAAAAAAATGGTATGAGACTACGCGCTCTTGCAACACGTCGAATTGCGTACTCTTGGACACTTCAGCTACTTCAGAATAAAACTGCTACTAACCCCATATGTATCAAGTGACCAAGTGACAAGAATCGTTTGCAGTTAGAGCTCTAGACGATTTTTTGGGCGATTTCAAACAAAGTCAGTTTAAAAAATATATGCTTAGTTTAGTCTCAGTAATAATTTGAAAATACCAAAAAGTTATATGCAAATAGATAAAAATATTCAGACTTAGATAGTTTCTTGGTTTTCAATAATTTTTGATAATTTTTCCGCACAACAATCTCCACTTCTTAGTACTACAAAATGACACTGAACTTAGTTGTGTATTGTAAATAACTTCTCGGCAATCTAAATTGCGTTCTCTTATCGGATGCGTCATCTTAGACCAGGCTACCCTATTTGAGGGTTTCACTCTAAGAGAAGATATGGAAAAATATTACAACTACTGCTGCTTGTAGATCATAAAACGTAGACGGAGGCAACAGCTACGCGAATATCACATGGCATTATTATGCCTACATACACTACATACACGAAAACATTTTGTTATAGTCTAAATTTCATCTAAGTATATCAGAGTAATATTTTTTTCCTTCGGGACAGGCTAAGGCGTCTAATTGACCATGCCGCCAGATCTTAAATTGTTATTTTTCTGCAATACTTTAATTTTCTGACATTTTTTCGCGGGAAGTCGTTATATCTTTAAGATGGTCATTTTGAAACTCCTATGTATATCTAATTAAATTTCGCCATTTAAACGATAAAAAAGTCTTTTTAAATTTGTAGTCTAGTTGTCGACTACAAATTTAAAAAGATTTTTTTAGAAATTTTCGTTCGGAAACAGTCAATAAACACGATAGACACGTATTTAAAGTTTTCAGTTAAAATATTTTAAAAAATGTAGTACCTATATAGATATTAGCGAGAGTGGTATTTGTGTGTTTACAGATGATTTTGTGGTTTTTATACGAAAGGCATGCCACAACGTGTGAAATTCCAAGCTCTCGCCAACTTATTTTTTTTTTTGTAGCAAGTGACAGGACGAACAAATCGTACGCCAGGTGTTAAGCGACACGCATGTGCCTGTAATTTCACCAGTACCCTTAACCCTTCAAGATCGACACTTTAATGCTCACATTACTGCTTAGCGGCAGAAATAAATAAGGTGGTAGTATTTCCCTGGACGAACTCTTTCACAAAGAGCTCTACTGCTACTAAGTTACATTAAATTTTTACATTAAAACAGTTAAATTAAATTAAATTTATAAATTATAAACAATTTATGTCGTCAATTGTTAAGATTAGTTTTATTATAAAGCTAAGCACACAATTCTTATTATTCTAGTAAAACCCTGGTGTGTCCAAATGAAAACTAAAGCAAACATTGTTACCAGCGCACTGTAAATCGCGAACGGGACTGTTGCAGTTTCAACTATTCCTGTGTACAAAGTTGATCGTAGCCACAATACAAAGGGGTTGTGGGTTTTTCTTTTTAAAACAACTGCATTCATTTACCTGTGCCCGCTTTTGCTTAAACATATAACTCCTATTTGTCTGCTTCCAAGTATAATGAAGTTAACTATACCAATATTCATGTTTGCCAGAGTTCACGCATTGGTTGGCCTCTAAATTTATGAGAAGATAAATAATAATGAACTATATAAGCAACGAAATTAACACTAGGGAACACCCAGAACATCCAAACTAGAACCAATTAAGGAGACATAAACGTATTTCGTACCTATTAAGCCTTTACAGCAAGATTGTTAATTAATGCACGGAGGAACACTGGCTCTCGTATCATAGGTTATCCTACTTTGATAGTCAGGGAGTTTATAGTCATTTCTTACCTTAACCTAGTTTTAATGTCTTGTGTTTTGCTATGATCTAACGTTTGGAAATAAATACATGTTTATTATTATTAAACAGCTTACCAGAAGTTATTGGACATGAAAGTATTATTTCACAATTTCTTTTTTTTTTATCGCACACACTAAACATAGCACTAGGGAAAACCTGTATCGCGGGTGCCATGGACACACACATAGACAACCACAAATTACACCCAAACTCGCGAGAGAAATACATGTAGACCATAAAAATATTTCTCCCGGCCCGGGAATCGAACCTAGAAGCTCTGCGTGGTAGTCCGGCATGGTAACCGTTCGGCCACAGAGGCAGTAATAATATATTATTTATCATTTACCCTTTTTATTCCATGTTAATAATTATAGTGAAAACGAGAACAATTGGAAATAATGGATTCCTTGCCACGGAGGCAGTTAATTATTTTATTTAAGAACATAACCAAATTAAGTGTCACTTTGTAACTTTTTCTTCAAATGAGACTCGTCTGCAGTCAAACTATATACAGTTTTGATGTTTAGCTAAGAAAATTGCACCCCTCAAAAAACTAAAAAACAATAAGAAAAATTCTAAATAAGGATATATTTAGAATTTTTCTAATAATTAAAATAAATTCTAAATATATCCTACCGGGATTTGAATTCGAAATCTCGTCACTAGCGCCTACAAAGTTAACCACTGGGTCACCGAAGTCTTCTCTGGGGGCCTACCACAACCTCTTAAAACAATATTACTTTAACCTTACATTGACTTTTTGTACCATGACGCGCTTAGGGTCGTATTCTGAAACTCTACTCAATGCTCAAGTTAGGATTGCACTGGAAACACAAGCACTGGAAATACGACCCTAATGGCAGGGACTTTAGTATGATTTCGAGTGCTTTAAACCATACTCAAATCCTGACTTGAGCATTGAGTAGAGTTCTAGAATACGACCCTACAACTAAGCTTATGATAATGTTAAAACTATGATGTTTTATTGGCAGCTTTGTAGTCACAATAATAGTCATTCATTCACTCAGTTCGTACTATGACGCGACTTTAACATTAAAGCAATATTGTTCTGTTCATGTCAAATTTAGCAATCATAAAGTAGTTACACGGTTGCAATGGAAACAATATTTTTTTCGAATTTATTGTCTAAATATGGATTTGTAATGATTAAAAGTTAAGTTGAACTTATTTATTTACATACATCTCTTCAATATTTTGTTTATTTAATAGTACATAAGAAATAATTTCTCGTTAAATAGAAATACGCGATGTTTATTTCATAAATTTGTAACAGCGACATCTATATGCTCCTTGACGACAATAACAGTTGACACTAGACTATAATAATTTCGAATTCACAATGTGGCAATCAAGACTCGGCTTGGTTTATTTATTTTTCTTCATGAAAATGCGGAAAAAAACGTAATTTTAATAGATTTCATTAGTGCATACTTTTCTTTTTTTGGCAGTTGAAATTCTCTGAATGTAAATAATATTAAGTACTTCAACATTAAACTACTATAGGACGATTCGGATCAAAAAAGAAAGAGATGGCATTTATACAGTTCATACAGTGTTATTTCTTTCCTATTTTTAGTTAGGAATATACAATATTGGGAAATCATTCGTTTTTTCAGCCACTTTAGCAATAATTACATAACTTGGTTGATAGGTTTGTCATGATACGAATATGAGTAATATTATAATATGCTTACATAAGCTTACATTGAAATACGATTGTTTTTTGAAAGGTTACGCTAGGACCCCAGGTCTCACATCGTGGTGAATGTTCACCGACCCCACGGCGCCGACTCACCCGGCGAGAGGGAAACCCGGTGGGGTTGTAGTGGGGTAGGCCCTCCAGCCAAGAGGGAGAGTCCCCACATAACCCCTGGGCTCTATCTATAAAGATTTCCCCCCCCCCCCCCCCTCAAAAAAAAAAGGCCCCAGGTCTCGACCACTGAACACAGACATCCGAAGCGACCAATGAGGATAATAACTTGCATTGCAATTAAAAGTGTTTTATTAATACGTGTTTACTATTTTACTTTAGTTTTGTCATCATTATTAAATTATAAAGCCCCAGTTCATGCGCGAGTCTCCAATAAGGACCAGTGTGTACTGGGGTACTTCACCCCATCTTCGAAGAGTTAAGTCAACCGTCTCCGAAATGCAGGTTGCATAAAGACGTTTTCCCTCACCGTTAAACAAGCCATAATTTGTACAAATTAAACTACATGGTCCGATAAACAGTGGTGCACACCTCAGACGAAAATAAAACCAAGAACCTCCTAATCACGAGACAAGCGTTCGCCAAACTAGACTAACACTGCATTTTTCTCCATCCCTCTCAAAAAGGTGATTTTAGAATAATAGAAACATACAATATAAACGTATCCGTAATTATACATCGGTATTTATAAAGCTGCGGCAAGATGGACGGACGACCTGCGAAAGGTGGCCGGCAGCGGTTCGATGCGAGTGGCACACTGGAAAAATTGGCGTGCTCAGGGGGAAGCTTATATCCAGCAGTGGATGCGTGTTAGCCGATGATGATCCATAAACAAACCGACATGATAGATAAAATGAGGAAGTAAATATAATGTTCAATGCACATGAAATTCAATAAATGAAGTACGAGTACACTATTGATTTTTAGAAATGCCAAAGTGTTATAACACGTCGCTCGTAAAAAGCATGAGGAATAAATACATAATGTTTATTTCACGACGACTTTAAGAGGACCTCTGAAACACAGTTTTTAGTTCCATGTTATTTTAAGAAGCAATAGTCTGAATCCCAAAATCACTTACTTTACCAAATTAGGATTGCACGTTCTATTTCGGATATAGACTTAGGTAGGACTTATTTTCACAAAAAGGAAGAGGTTCTGAATTCGACTGTACTTTTTTGTGTGTATGTTACGCGATTACTCCGACATTTGTAAACCGATTTCGATGATTCTTTTTACTGTTGGAAAGATGGTACCTCATTAGTGGTCCCATTCAAATTTGAAGAAAATATTTCACCTCTAAAGGTGGCAAATTAGGAGATGAATCTAGTTTATTGGATCACTTTCCGTGAAGGTGGTTCCGTTAACCAGTTTCAATAAAACGTGGCAAATAGATTTAATTCCACAAACTTTTGAGGTCGGTTTTCATAAAAAAGTTTGTAATTATTTATTTAATTATTTATTGTGCGGAAAGTAAGCTTCTTTCTTAACAGCGAAAACATTTAACATAAGAATTAGGTCAGGAAATTAGATTGTAGCCTAAAATTCTCTTCTCATTAGAAACTTACGTAAGAAATGTACCTTAGAAATAATCTGTCTTCATTTGGTACTGTAAATGTTTCTGGCATCCCACTTCGCCGTACCGGTCATTTGAGAACAGTCCCTCGACGCATGGCACTTGCAGATAAAAACTCGTGTGTCATCGGACCTACTTTCTGTGAGCGTTTACCCGCTACTCTCAAACTTGAACCGTCTGACGAAACATTTGGGCGCCGGCTGAAAGACCTTTTCTTGAAAAATCCTATATATTCTGTAAAAGAATTTGTGGACTTTAAATTGTAACGAATTCAGTATTTTCTACTTTTATTCTAATTTTTACCGCATTAACATACTCTTGTATAATTGTTATCAACTTATCACGATCCTTGATGGAGAATGATATTTAATATGTAATTTAATGACAACAATATTATATAATGAATTGTTAATTTTCTAATTATCGTGTGCTTTTCTTATAATTTTCCTTTTTGTCCGACGATCTCAATATAATTTCTTATACTTTGATATGTAGTGCAATTTATACTGTAATGTTATATTTGAGAAATAAATGAATCTGAATCTGAATCATTGAGTACGCGTGAAATGTAGGTACGCGTACACTTTTAAGTGTATCTCTCTCTCTATATGTCGTAAATTTAACTCACGCTTTTAGTTTTTTTTAAAGTCGTCACTTTATTGGTTTTGTATGGGACTTCTGATACTCAATCTAGCGAGGAAACCTTTCTTGTTAGTGAATATACATGTCTTTGAAGATATTGCACAGCAACTACCTCCGTGGCCGTACGGTTGCCATGCTGGTCTGCCAAGCCGGGTTCGATTCCCGGGCCGGGAGAAATATTTGAAAGAAAGAAAAATAGTTTATTTGGTACCTTCATAACAAAATATGTATGACAAAATGATAACAAAAAATAAAATAACTTAAATAACTTAAGGATAAAACTCAAAATAAAAGAATTATCTTTCGATCTCTCCGTGTGTAACCGCTCTAAGCTTTAAACACTAAAAAACACCTCGTTACACTGGTTTTCAGTGAAGCCGAATAAAATATCAAGGATCATCAGGACATCGCTTCATCCAAGTAAAATTATAAAAAAGACAGAAAAAAAGAAACGGTATACAATAACCTAAGGCCTACGTTTATTTGAGTTTGAGTGTAATTTGTGGTTGTCTATGTGTGTGTCCAATGCACACTATAGTGCGGGGCTATGAGTGTGAGCGTTATTTATAATTATTTATTTATGGCAATTGCTTAGGGAATTTTATTATTATTTAGCTATTATTTTTATTTTCCTTTCATGTGACATGTGTATTTAATATGTATACACGTAATTTTTACAGATTGGTTCAATTTAAATAAATTGAAGCAGACTTTAGATAGACCTCTAAAATCTCAATTTACGCTCTATTAGTTCTCCTAATGTCATCACTTCGCCAGTTCTGTGTGGCAGTTCGGAACTCGATTCACGGAACGGGTCATCTAAAACTTGGCTAGTTTAATTATCGTCTTTTGTGTGTTTAGGGTTATTTGAGGCATCATGGATACGAGATATTATTATTGGATTAAATCGATGTGGGAACAACAACATGGTTATACGAAATTGGACGTGGGCTTACCTTATCGACACACAGTCCATAGGAAGTCAATATTTACAAAAGCTTAGATGTTTCTTTTTAGAGAATGTTCCAATATGACTAGTGTACATAAAATAATACACGTATTTGGTTTTTTTTTTTTCATAATTTCAAATAACGTAACGAACAAGTTGTGTGGCTGATGGTAAGCTGTCCACTAAAGTTGCAGTGCCACTCAGAGCTTTAAGTCACAAAGATCTTAGCGGCTCTGCCACTGCGGCAGCACCCGTCACCCTGAAACATAAGTTGACAAGTCCCATGTGCCTATAATTCCACCAGCACCCTTACCCTTCAAAACCGGAACGCAGTAATGTTCACATTACTGCTTGGCGGCAGAAATAAGTAAGGCAAGTAAGGCAGTACTTCCCTGAGCGAACTCTTTCACAAAGAGCTCTACTGCTGCTAAAAAGATGCTTCAAGTATTCTGTCACTGTTTTGTACAGGATTTTAAGTCAACCAATACAACGAAACATGTATTAGATGTAATTTCGTCTCTAATTCTCTTAATTACCGACTAATATAGCATTATTTTGGACAATCTTGGTGGCTCCATAGTTTCCACTGTGGATAAATTGATCCCGGGTTCGATTCCCGGAGTGACCAATTTGAGAAATCAACTTTTCTAAATAGGTTCAAGCCTGGTTGCACTGGGTAGAACCCCAGACTTAATACTGTTGCTCCGATACTCATTGTACTGGGATTCCCTAGTTTGAGACCCGGTAATCAGTGCAGTTGTCTGGCAAAAAAAATGCGATAAAGTACAAGAATATAAAATTGCAGAGATCATGTTAGACTAGTCTGGCTTAGAACTTCGGCCAGAAGCTACTGCGCCTCCAATGTAAGATAACTTATTTCGCTCTGCCGAGCACGCTTCCCTGATTTATAACAATTTATACAATAATTTTCACTTCCGAACGAACATGAAAATCGGATTTCTTACTTTTAAAAATGAGTTTAATACGAAATGTTCATTTCCCATTAAAGAAAAAATCGAGCTTAATGTGTCACTGTATTACACTGTATTACAGTCTACGTATAATATAAGTAGTCTACTCGTAATATAAGTCTTTACGTTAAAAGTCCAAAAACAAAAAAACAAAAATTATTAGGTGACCGTATTACAGTTTACGTTTAGTTAGTTTACAGTTTAGTATTGGTAATATAAATCTTTAAGTTGCGTTAAAACGCCGAATACTAAAAAAATATTATTCTTTATTACAGTAACATATTATTCTTTAGTACAGTCTACTTGTAATATAAGTCTTTGCGCTAAAAGACCAACGGTCTAAAAAAATATTTTTTAGTTTTTGGCTTTTAACGTAAAAGTCTACTTTTTAAAAATTTTGTCTCTACCCTACACTGTCCCATTTCCCAGCAAAGGCTTCCCTTAGCCTCCAGCGAACAAAAGACGCTTAATATATAAGATCTTCTTGGAGTCTGCTATAAAATCGTTTGTGCAATAAAGGACGTTCAGGGGAAGGCGTCTTCTCTGGTCATAGGTTTAATCAGATCTCCTCGCCGTCTTTTGTCCAAACGACTATTAGGCTATTGGCCCACCTCCGTGAGTTCGGATGAACTCACGGAGGTGGGCCTGACATACACCGTCCAGTCCCACTTAAACAGCGTCCTGTAGGGCTTAGCACGATAGAGCGCGACTAGCGCGAGAGCGACATAAAACGCAAGATACTGTTATTCTCGCAAAGAGATCTCGCGCTTATGTCGCTCTCTCACAAGTAGCGCCTTATCGTGCTAGCCCTACAGCGTCTGCACCTTGTGTCTGCACATCATGCCTTATTAAAATATTAATAAGAACTATTTTAAAAGTTTCTTACTTCAAAGCTATCCTTTCTCGCATTATTTAGAAACTTACGTTAGTTGTTTAGCGTTAAGCAACATTTCACTAAGATATTCGGTACCAGGCCGCTACTGGCCTTATCTAGAATATAAATTATCTGTACACCCACGACTCAGACACGTCCTATGACGAACGGTTACAGTGCACGTAACGTCTTTGAGTTTCGTTCAAAATTCGGATCAGGAAATACGAAATTTGAAATCAATTTATTGACTCAGTTACGTAATGTGCAATAAAAGACATTTCGTTACCGTAGGCGGAAACTTGGAGTTTCGTGTGAGAAGTGGAACGTGAAACGAACGTTAACAATACCTATTAGCCATGTGCGAAACCTGGCCAATAGGTACGTGGAACAGTGTGACATTTTCAAAGGTGACATAAAATTTTTCATAATGCCAAATATATGTATATGACGAAACATTTACAAGAGAATCTACAGAGCGCGTGATGTCACACTCTAACTAGTGCTAGCGGTCTATTTACAGTACGATTCGAAATTATCAATATGTTTATTATAATTATCATGATAATTATCCGATAGTGTATTTTCAATTGTTAACGATTTTTGTTTGTCACTCTTTTTTAACCGATATCAAAAAAGGAGGAGGTTGTCAATTCGACAATACGTTTTTTTATATAGGTATGTTACGCGATAACTCTAATTTGTGAACCGATTTTGATGATTCTTTTTTGTTGGAAAGAGGGTACCTCAGTAGTAATCTCATTTAAATTTGAAGAAAATATTCCACTTCTAAGGGTGGCAAACTAAGGGATGAATCCGGTTTCGCGTACTTTCCGGTAACTGATTTCAATAAATCTTAGCAAATAGATGCAATTCCACTAAATTTTAAGGTCGATTTGTAGTACTCTGTTGTGATTGACAATTTTGATACCCTTGGATACGTCTTTGATACAAACACATGCACGACATTGCTAGCGGTAATATTTTATTGTTCCAATTAATTTGATAAATTTCAAAATATTTATCGTAATAATTATCATGATAATTACCAAGTGTTGAGTGGCAACACACGAAAGAATACACTTCCATCTTCACCCTCATCACACAAATAACACAAAAAGTACAGAACGTTAAACCTATTATAAAATTATAACTGCTAAATATTTTTAATATTCAAAAAACCAAAAATAACATTGTAAAGCAAACTGACAAATTGATTTAACAATTGCACAATACGTCGATCAAAACACTGGTTAATCAAATTTTCCAGTTATCCTAATTTGCGCGCTCTGCATTGCAGCTTCAGTGAAACTAATTAATTTAACTAGAGATAAAGTGACATATTTTGTAACTACGGCCATTATTGTTGTTACATTATTATTCGCTGCTTGAACATGGAGTATGATTAATTGGTTCAGTTTCTGAAGTGAAGCTACTTGTATTAATTATTCACTATGTTTTTTCCGCTTAGACGCCTACATTAAACGTAATTATTATTTATTATATTAAATTATTGCTCTCCAAATATAGGATAACGTAATCGACATTTTTAAGGGAATTGAGTTATTAACATAATTCTGAAATCTACGAATCGAGATGTACAACCTTATAAGCGGTTTTATATACTTAATATATAGTGTGTTTTTTTAACTAGGACAGTATGGGGAAACTCGAAACCTTAGGAAATGCAGGGAACCTGTCTTAAGAACAATTAAGTCTTTTTTTTGTGAAAACAATTTTGACGTAGTAATTCTTGTACTCAAGCGTGAGTTATTCATAAAAGTGGATAAAATTGACCAGTTGGTCAATTCTGCTTCCCATTTTTTTCTTCCAATACAGTGAAATGATTCTTACATCAAAACTAAAATCGATCAGCACTAAAAAAACAATAATCAATTTTATTCATTTTTATGAAAATCTCGCGCTTGATCAAAAAATTGATTAACAAAAATGCCAAAATTATTTTCACAAAAAATTTTTAATGATTCCTAAGACAGCTTCCCTGTATCTCCTATAGTTTCGAATTTCCCCCATACTGACCTAGTTAAAACAAACACACCGAATATTTAGTTTCTGTTTTATTTTTAAGCCAAATCAGCTTAATTTATACTTTTTAAAGAAACAAAACTTTAGATGCCAATATCTTGAAACTTACCGAAATGCAAATGCGTTAGTTGTGTCAGGGATTATATATGTATATAAGGATAGATTAGTTAGTATATAAAAAAATCAGAGACTAGCGTCAAAATAAAGAAACTTCCAAATTTTTACAATCTTTTGTAAGACCCCTAAATGCAAAGATTATCAAAATGGGACTGAATGAGTCCCAGTTTTTCTATACCGCTTAAGCGATTAAGCACCAATCCTCGAGTGGGGCTATCGGAATAAGCTCGTCGCTTTAAGCGGCTTATATTCGCCGAAATCGCACCAATATGTGGACAGATACGGATGAAGTATTTCCATAGAACATTTCATTACATTTCAATTGTTTTGTGTGTTGTGCAAGAATGGTTTTGTTTTGTTGTAAAAATCTCTGTAAAAAATGTTTGATGACATCGGTGGCCCAACGGTCTGCACTGTAAGTGTGGACAAGAAATGAAATCATTGTTATTTGCACAAGTATGGTTAAATAAAAACTTTATAAACAAGTTACTAATGAGTAGTACTGATCGTCGGCATGCTAAAATTCAAATTTGCATTGCATTAAAACATTAATTCTTAATATGTGCCAACCGCGCGACTTGTTCGTCCCGTCGCTTAGTATTATAAAAAAATGTATTACAGTGTTACAAGTTTATAAAACATTTTTGACGTGACGAGGGACGGGACGAACAGGTGCACCTGGTGGTAAGCGACACGCCTGTCCATAGCAGTTACAGTGCCACTCAGAGCTTTAAATCGCAAAGATCTAAGGGGCACTGCCACTGCACCCGTCACCTCGAGACATTAGTTCACAAGTACCATGTTGCCTGTAATTTCACCAGCACCCTTACCCTTCAAAACCGAAACGCAGTAATTCTCATATAATAAAGCCAAGCAATGACTTGGCGCGAGACAGGTGACAGGCGCAGTGATAGTGCCCCACAGATCTTTGCGATTTAAAGTTGAATGGCATTGGAACGGCTATGGACAGCCGTGTCGCTTACCACCAGGTGCACGACTTATTTATCCCGTCACATAGTATCAAAAGACAATTAGTCTAAGACATTATTATTATTTTCTCTTATCGGGTTCTTGTTTTACGGTACATGATGATTCGTAAGGGCTTCCAATAGCTATAGTTGGCGTTTAAAGGATTGTCTTAAATAAAATTACAGTGATTTTAGTGTGAATACGTCAAGTGAGAATTTTCCCAAAACAATCAGGACTTGCAGGTTCGGTTTCATTCTTAAAGCACTTAAAACGTTTATAAAACTTTAGCCGGTAATTCAATACCAGCTGGAAGCATAGCTGGCTCAACAGCAACAATCTGTACGTGCCAAACTGCCAAGATAAACTTTTCCAGAGTCCCAATCCATTTTTCAGACCTTACATTCCTTGTGTTTCTTAGAAAGGAGTAAGAAGTGCATCATTAGGAGTAAGCTTCTCTTATAATAGGGAAGGTTAAACTTTGTACCAACGTTTTATTTCATACACTTAATACAACACGTTATATTGTAATCTATATATAATCGGGGTTTTTTAGAAACGGCGTAAGCAAAATTTGAAACCAAACTGAATTTAAACCAAAATTGTGTGGTGCGGGTGCGGGTGCGGGTGCGGGTGCGGGTGCGGGTTGGTGTATATGGAAAGGATATATGTATGAAGAACTAGCGTCCTGAGCAAAAACATGAAACTTGAAAGTATGTTACTTTTGTTTACTGTAGGCGTATCTACTAAGAACCTGATTTTTCGAAATGCAACACCTGACAGGGTCAAAAAGGGTAAAAATATTTGTATAAAAATCATATTACTTGAACTTATATAGATGAAACTTAAATCATAAATATTGCATAATGCAAATGGCAAAAGACTGACATGACATTTTTCCAAAACTACCCTTAAATTTTATTTTTATTTTTTTATACCTGACAGGCAAATTACTCCACTCCACCTGATGTTAAGTGGAAAGTGGTATCCAAACGCGAAGGAACCTAGTGCAGCGATGGAATCCTCACTGCACTAGCCGTGGGGACAATTAAATTTCAATAGGGGTGAAATGGGGTATCAAAGTTTGTATAGGAACCTTATTAATGCGTGTTGCGATTTGCTTGAAACTTTGTTTGTATTCTTTAACTAGGAAATAAATAAACACGTGTTTCATGAGTTTTCAAAACAGCCCCCCACATAGAGATAAATTAGGGATAAATATTTTAGTAAAACCTCTTCTATAGAAAACGCAAATTTTACGCGGGCGTGGGCAATACTACTAAACGGGCTAGTTTATAAATAATGTAAACACTCCTCTTTAATGTATCAATGTGATTACGCTTGGCTGCGAGTAAATACTCGTATATTTACGATAGTCATTTATTAATTTATCGTTCGGATATCAAATCGGTCACGGCCGTGACCATGTGACTTGTAAAGAGTTGGGTTTGGGACAAATATACGAGATTTAGATCCGAAAAAAACAATTTCACTTCCAATGTGTAATAATCGCGAAAACCTAAGAACTCGTTACGTATATCAGTACGGACGGGCCGTTGCAAATAAAATCCGGCGGTTCGAAGACCTTACTATAACCATATTTACTTTATAACTTGGACATTCTCAAGGCGAGAGTGAATAGGCATTATTTACGTGTGCATGCTACATCCTCGACCTCATCGTCACTTTCCATCAGGTGAGGTGGAGGTGAAATGCGTACGTTAAAAAAAAGACCTTACAAATAAACGTGCTCGCAACCGTGACCATGAAACCTGTAAAGGGCCCGAAACTTTGGCTTGTTTGGAAAAACAAATATACTCATTTAAATTCGAAAACAACAGTTTAATTTTTAATGTGTAATAATCGCGAAAACTTCGTTTACTTACTGTGACAAAATTTGCTGTTCAAAAATGTATTATATGTAATTCTAAAAACCTTTTTCTTTTGTTTACAGGTAATTCTTTTTACTTCAGTTTAATATCATCAGGTCAGGTCTTAATGTTATATACGTTATATATGAGGATCAATGCGTTAACATGTTTGAATTTCAATTTGAATTTGAATATTAGCTACACTTCTTCATGTTCTCTACTGGTGAGTTTGTTTTGGTTCTGTAAATGTAATTTCAATGTTATTTCCTGGATTTCTCACAGATAGCAGATGGAAAACTAAACAAAGCACATGATCTGCGACAAGCACAGAAAAATTCGTGATATCTGTTGGTTTGTTCTGTAGCACAGTTGGGAGTGCGTCAGGCACAGTATGCTGAAGGCGCTGGTTCGAATCCAGCCGGATCGAAAGATTTTTCTTAGTATTCGATCGTTGTATTAATAATTGTAACTAACTAGTGGAGTAATTTCAAAAAAAAAATGTAATCTACTATCACGATAGTAAAACATTGTGATATTTATAATAAACTTGATATTATAATTATTAAAGCGACATCTCTAGTCAGCCGCCGGCAGCTGTAAACGTACCTAGCTAGGTATATATAATTTCAAGTTAAATCTTTGGTTGCGCAATAAACTGACAGCCAGCGAAAACTCTAACTAATACGAGTATACCTAAATCCTCTCACAAAGTTCCAAGTTCCATGTAAATTCTTATTCCGCCATTATTCTTGCTTATCGCGAATAAAACCCCATAAATGCGATTAGACGACGTTATAGCTGACATACAGTGAACTGATACACGCAGTTCGACTCCGTTTATTGTTAATTTAACGTCTGCACCTTTTTTAGAAAATGCTATCGAGTATTGATTTTTATTGAATATTATGATGTTTTACTATCATGATATTCATTTATTTTTTGTGAACTTACTCCACTAGTTTCTTATAATATGAATATATAGATCGACCACAAAGACAAATTCCTGGCAACCGCTCCACCGACTGAGCTATAAATCGAGTCAGCTTACCTTACGAATTTCTCTACGTTTGTTGCAGATTTTGTGTATCGAGTTTTTTCAACCTTTTTTGCTGTAAGTGACACCTGTGGGAGATCAATGAAACTATTCGTGCTATCGAATATCAATAGAATAGTTTCTTTATGTGGAGCTAAAATTATGTACATCACATAGAAAAGGAGTCGCTCTACCACGCGTAAAGTATTTTTATAATGGTAAAATCCAACTTTTCGTAATGTTCAGATTGACCGATATAGTTCACCGTTTTAAGTTCTTATTATTACACTAAAATCAGAATACACTTTATATTTTTGTAATCATGAAAAAACATTAAAATTACACGTTATTTCCTATGCTGATACGTGTTAATCAGTTAGTTACCACAAAATTGATAAAATTTCATATAACTAGGTATGTATTTTTGGCAAGCCTCGTGTAAATGGTTTTGAAACAAAATATAATACGAAAAATAATTTTATCGCTGTCCACGACAAATTTATGTATTTATACAAGAATACAATACAGACTAAAGTCATTACTTACAGTATGTAAATTTACAAGGGTAGTTCAGACATTACTCCTCAGACATGTGTACAAAGTTAGTACTAATTAATAAATGGTAACATATAACATATATATCTTCAAAATAATGACTAAAATCCAAATGTTAATAGTAATTAATACATTCAAATATTTAACATAGTAGCAGTAGAGACATGCGGAACCACTAATGACTAAAATCCAAATGTTAATAGTAATTAATACATTCAAATATTTAACATAGTAGCAGTAGAAACATGCGGAACCACTTCCATAGAAATCACTTTCTAACTATCATACTACATACCGAATGTCTCCAGTGGATCTTAAATTTCAATCAGTCTCTCGTGTTATATTACTATGTTTTGATATCTTACGGCAGTATCTTAATGGCATAAAGATGAGTCAACGTATAATAGTAAAAATGTTAAACTAAGATGTAAAACCCACGTAATGTAGAGCAATTTAGTAACTTTGTAATGGTTTGCATATTATCCTCTGAACTCTGACACTTAAAATACAAGATGTTTACAGCTGCTACTAGTTTTGATATATTTTCCTCTTGCTTGCTTTGTAAATAATATTCTATTATTTCATTACTATTCATGACGTATATCGAATTGTTAGGATTTTGGGATTGCTTATTTTTCTTGAGGTGGCATCTCCTACCGAAGATCTGCTATCATTAGGGCGATCTGTATTTTAAACACGGAACAGAACAAAGATCTTGTGCTCAGGTTGAACCATGCCCGAATATTCTTAAGCCACGAAGTACGCCTTCTTCCAGGTGGTCGGTTTCCCTGTATCTTCCCTTGCATAATTAGTCCGAGTAGGTTGTATTTATCATTACGTATTATATGACCAAAGTACTGTGGTGCTGCTGGTGCTGGAGGCGTTCTGTAGACTAAAATAGCCTGGATAGCAGTAATATAGCCTGGTCCAATGGTAGTAATAGCCTCCGCAACCCCCGCAGGCTCCATACGTCTTACTTTAGCAAGTTTTAGCAGTTGAAAAAACGAAAGTCCGGCTTATGGGAATTTATTCAGTACAACAACAATATTAATATCATAAAATGTAAACGGTTCAAAAATAAGAAAGCAGATGTTTTCGCTACCGCAATCGAGCAGAGAGTGACTTTGGAAAGAAACAAAATCAGAATGCGAGGTAAAAATTTAAAACTTAAATATGAGTAGAAGAAGAAAAAACGATACGATACGAATGGAGAGAGGCGATACAAAAAGGTGGGATGACGATGTAAGGAGGTCACACCATCACAGTACTGTAGTTTGCATTTTTTTACAGTACTCAAAACCTCTAATTTCTTACTCAAGATTTTTCGCATAATATTAATATTTGCGATTGCTAAAAAATGGAAACGGAAAATTTTTCTTTTTTTTTCGAATCTAAAATCGAAAAACAAACAAAACGAAACTGATATTTTCGTACCATGAAATAATATTCCCTTTATCGTATATTAACTATATTTTATAAATTATTAACCAAAAAAATTATTAACTATGTATGTATGTTTATAAACATAACAGATAATACGAATTTGCGTGTTTAATGCCCCATATTTAAAATTAAACTTCCGTTGGTCAAATTAGCAACTTTCTACAAAATGAGCAGTCACGATTTACCGACAAATCTCTAAACACATGTCAACGATACTAAATAGACACTACTTCAAATGAATGTGGTAAATAAATTAACTGTAATTGAAAACAAACTAGTGTAAAACGGTAGAGTGCTCTATTAGAACACTGCATCATTCGCTCTATACTTTGACTATTCTTTCGACGGGCCACAACTATATGTATATATACACATCTTAGAGGATGGAAAAAATAAAGGAATATACACATGTATCGTCAATCAATAAATACATTACTATAAATTGTACCTATGTTATTTACCTCATTCAAATTTGAAGTTTATAAAGTGACAATATGTACTAAAGCTCGTACATGCTACATACTACGTTCATATACATATGTATAATCCACACCTCATATTATTCATAGCTAGGAAAATTAAGCTCGAAAAACAAATAAACAACTTTTCGTTCACACCCAAAATCATACTTATGCTCAGGTGGAGTAAGAAGAACACAGGGGGAAGTGCGACTTGAGGCATTCATAATCTAAAGAGTTTAGCACTATAGTGTCACAGTCAATAAACCAGACAAACAAATTAGTACAAACGATTTTAAAGAGATGTCGTTATAATGCTCCAAATCCAAATGGCGAAAAAAACATTTTTTTTATAATACCAAGCGACGGGACGAGCAAGTCATGTGGCTGGAGGTCAGCAACACGCCTATCCATAACAGGTGCAGTGCTACTCAGAGCTTTAAACCGCAAAGATCTGAGAGTCACTACCACTGCGCCTGTCACCCTAAGACATAAGTTGACAAGTCACCTGTGGGTGTAATTTCACCAGCACCCTCAAAACCGAAACGCAGTAATGCTCACATTAGTGCCTGGTGGCAGAAATAGGTAAGGAAGAACTACTTCCCTGGACAAACTGTTTCACAAGGAGCATACTGCAACTAAAAATTTTAAAGTTGTGAAATCCTGAGAGAACGAGATTACTTTTATAAGAAATACGATGTGCCTACTGTTCTTTTCACCCCATCTTTTGGGAGAAGAGAAACGTTAACACAATTTTCACGTTTTCGAGAAATACATCGTACCTAAGTATTGAATTAAGCGTAATAATTGTAAAAACATGTAAAACTGATAAACAAAGGCAAATTTAAGTTCAAAATTATTATAAGACTTTATATGATTTTCCTAGAGATAAAAACATTTGACTCAAAATAAAGTATGTTCCTTTTTTGAGAAACTTACTCTCCCCAGCTGGTTTTATATAAAAGAATTTTTATTACTTGTATCGTAACCCATTACAAAAGTAGACCAGTGAGACGGGTTCGAACTTAGAATGCGTATGCTAAATAGTCGAACAGAACTAAGAAAGTTTCATCTCTTACACCCCGTTGCACAAACGTCCTTTAGCTTTACTGCTCCATTAAGTAACATGTTGTCTTTATGCTTTGATGTAGTTAAGGACAGCAGTATAATTATTACAGTAGACAGCAGTATTAAGTAAAAGATCGCGACTAGCTTTTAAATAGTTACAAGACTCTTTACTAAAATCCCAGCTTCGGAGCCATCAAATTTTTACGAAAGATGACAATTGCATTGTTTTAAATAAAAAATATTGATTTTTTTATATAGCTTATAGAGATAACAAATAATTAAGAAATTCAAAACGTATTCTTTAACTAAAAATTCATTCGTGTAAAAATTGTAGCTATAAAAACCCACACCATTCTATTTCATATTTTATTTAACATAGAATTTAAAAAATGTGGAGAAATATTTTTTTTACTTTTTTTAAATTTACATATGAGTCGGTTACAAAGGACTATAAAGCACAATGCCCTCGGTGATATTTTCCCATAATCAGCCTTTATTAACAACACATTGGTGTGTATTATTTGAGTTAAAATTTTGTCGCTCATCCGATAATTCAAATAAAGAAAGAAATTAAATACAAAAGAAGAATATCACTACGCACTATTTATATCAAAGTAATTGCCTTCTAAACAGTTAAAGAAAACTTTTGATTGCGATAGCAAACAGACGAAGTTAAATAATATAGTATCAATTCCAAAATAAATGAGAAATTAATTGAATTGACGCAATTGAAGCTTGAATTCATGAAAGTTTTCTGCAAATACTTGTTGAAAACCAGTATATTACATTGGGTTGGCCACAAAATCCGTGTGGTATCAAAGTATAAATGAAAAACATTTTAAAAAACAAACTTTTATCAATTTTGTATTAACCATGTTCATCTACAATATTTTGCTATCTTTCGGGTAATTAGAATTTTGAATTCCCTTTCATAAAAATTCCGGTCTTTACTTATAAAATACAGCCTTTATTGTCGTATATTGGCCTCTTCCTTATAAAAGTCGTGTCCATTCAATGAATTTTGTAAAGACCGACACAAGTGAAAATCTGAAGGGGTTATGTCGGGTGAATACAGTGAATGAGGTAACGCATCTCAGCCTAAATGTAATATTTTTTGGCGGCTTTGTGTGATTAAACATTATCATGATGAAATTTACTTAATAATAAATAACATTGACTTACAATTATATGGACGTCGGGTCCACGCTAAAAAGTGTCCGAACTTATAGGGCGTTAAAATCGTATACAGAGCGTCATTCACGCTTTAGTCTTCGTTTGTTTCTTCTGACAGCGAAGCAAGCAAAATTAGACAATACTGCGATGCCATTACAATTTAAATTCAACGTTTTAGCTTTTTCATATTCCTTTACATGTCACTACGTTTAAATAGGTTGACTTGGGACATATTCTTCGTGGTTTTTGTATTAGACCCGTCGGCCATTTATTTGTAAGTCAATGATGAAATACGACACTTTACGATGCTGAGTTTTTCATAAAAAACTTAAAACATTCCCGTCTATTCTAAGAAAACACAAAGATATTATTTTTAAAATGATCATAGACAATATATGTAGAATTATTAAAGAAAAAAGTTTTCAGTCAGCTAGCGGCGAAAACAGCACTGACCTTAATTCCAACTCATTACATACATGCTCATATACCTAATTACCTACAAATAAAGTTTATTAATACATTTATTGATTACATTACGTGATGTCTTCAAATTTTAAATGTTATTTGGATACGCCTATTTACAGCGTGGTACAGGCGTATTATAGGGGAAATCTATGTTCACCAGTTAATGTGCTCTGACTGATGATAATGATCGCCTATGATAGGTCCATTGGATTTTACGTCAAAGACGTTACGTTATTTTACGTACATAGCAATGAAGTTGAGCCCTAATTTCTGCCAACAAAAAGCTTCGTCGTAATTCGGTGTCTATATTACTGTGGCGTACTTCAAGGAACAATGCTGGGACTTCAGACTTTGCAGCTTTCAAAAAGGCGGCCCGGACACGTTCAGGTTGAGGTGCCAGTCGTTCAATGGTCCTTCGGCAAACCCTTGAGACCTCTCGAACTGCTGCCGGCGTCGACTTTCTTCTACATTCGATTTAATAAATTTTTGGTTTACGATAAATTTTAGATGTTAAGCATCAAGATTTTTAATTTAATATATATCTTTATTTTTATATTATCTTGAGAAATATATGTTATGATTATGAAGTATTAATCATGCAAGTATTATATAACACTATATTACAAGATGTTATGGTACTGCTCCAGAAAGTTTTGAAATGTTGACAGTCGAACATTACTTAATATTCATAATAAATTAAGGAAATGATGCTAATAAGTTAATTTTGGAATACATCATTTTATTTAACCTTATATTGTAACATTGGCTTTCAGACCGCAAGATGTTTAAATAAACTTAAGTAATTGTTTGCTTTTATATAGACCAGTAGGGCTTACACGACCATAATCTCATGAAAAAAGTCATTGTAATGTATAATTTGCATGCATTGAGGAAGTCTTATTACTAGCAACTTCAAACTTTTCAATACGAAATATCTAAAATATATAAATCATAAAATGGTTGTATTTTTTAGAAAGACCCTAATATACATATGTATATTAGAAATAGTTACTAACTGAATTTGAAGCTGAGAAAAGACGCTCTCTAAAAATTTTAACAAGCCAATTTGGCTTGTACCCTTTTCCATTTGAACGCGCTTCGGAAAGGTGCTGTTGATTTATTATTTATTCAACGACATAAGGATTTTATGGTTTACCTACCATACATTTGCGTTTTGTCTTTCATCTCTCGACACTAAATTACGAAGAGACAAATGAGAAAGTATTTTACAGTACAATTTCGTTTTGAGGCACGCTTTTCATTTGGATTGTCGTCGAAATCTGCCGATATGGCGTTATCAAGCTTTGAAGAGTCCTTCTGGATTTAATGGGGGCTGCTGATGAAAGACTGCCAGTCATACTCGACTTGTTTAAATAACAATGCTTTACACATAGGTTTCGTTTAAATAGGAGTTTAGGTACTAGATGTTCAATTACTGAGCATTATGTTGAATCCTTATTAAATATTGTCTATGGCATATATTTATCCGCATCATTGTAATTTAAACAATAAATAAATTAAACTATTTTATACACTATGGTGTACCAAGTATACTTACCACTTTATCGATTCGGTGAAATTGTATCACAAGATAGTACATAACAGAAAGGATACTTCTCCTTTTTGCGTCGATAACCTCGGAACAAGTTCTTGACTATTAAAGGCCCGCATATACAGACGATTCCTAGTTTCGAGCGATCGCCACGATAATCGTACCCATCCATCGCTACTGCCTTGGCGTTCAAATTAATCGTCAACGACATAAACATACGCTACTGATTCGGCGTTTCGATCAGTCTGAAACGACGGATCGTGAAGACAGATCATCCCGTATGTGATGGCCTTGATATTCTGCCACAAGTTGCAATATTGCAAATTATATTGCCGGTGGCATTAAGAGCCATGCCATATGATGCGTTGCGTCGGCGCTACGACAGTTTTGCGTTATACTATAGTCTGTTCCAATCCATTTTAAACAAAACTGTTTCGTTAAATTTCTAAAGCAATCACTCTATAATTTGAATAAGGACCACTTTCACGTGTATTTCAAAGAATTTGACTTGATATCTCATCACTTTTTCCTACTATATTCATTTGAATGATATCGTAAAAAATTTGAAAAATGGTTGTCAAAAGTGAGGTTATGTTTTAATTATAGATGTATGAATAGTTTATAGTTGCATAGTGCTGTACGGAAAAAAACATTCAGTTCATTCAATTAAAGTTTTTGTAATCGATTAGAAAATGAAAATTTCAATCGCAATCGAACGAATATCAAAGTGTAAGAATTTGAAGGAGGATTTAAAATTAAGATATCGGAAGTTTTAAATATACTTTTATGGGTTATGTGATAAAAACTTCTTAGTACGACTCAATGAAACAAATCGATTCATTTAATTAATTAATCGTTTTGTAGTTGGCAGTAAAATACCACTTACCATCACTAAACCGTATATGGTCGGGTCAGTGAGTTGTTTGTTTACTTTTTATTTAAAATAGATTGAAACGAAGTACACATATAAACCAGAAAGATATGCCACAATGTGCGTTGAAACGCTGCGCCACCGCAAGCAAATTAGTACATTGAAATTATAGAGTTGCGACGTACCAACATTACAGTCCTGTGATAGTCTTAGGCTTAGAATAATAACGCATAGAAACCTAGACCGCACACGCTAAGTGAGGCAAATTGAAGCGCTCCCCATGGGCCTACACGAGCGGGCGGGCCGTCAGTGCTCAAGGTCAACTTGCACCGCGAACAGATTAAGAAAGTAGATTAAGAAACTAAAAATGACGTAATGTGCAGTAAATGAATGTAAAAATGCGTCAGACAAACATAAAATAGATACTAACATCACATTCCACAAGGAAGTAACGCGTTTCAACTTGTATTTTTATATAAATATTCACTAAAACCGAAAATTAACCTACTACTAAAACTAGCCTACATGAATTTGATTTTTGCCTCACTTGTCACAGTTCGTTTGTTATGAAACTATCATTCTATGCGTTATTATTCTAAGGTCTTAGGTATTAAAATAACATTAAAAGAAACTAAAAAAATCAACCATCACTTTCAGCACCAAAAGTAAGTCCGAACTCGAAACGTAAACCCAGTCATGAAGATTAACTGAAAGCAGTATTTGCATAACACGTCACAGCGTGACATTTCGCTGCCTCTGGATTATGTATGTAACTGAGGGAGAGGCTCTCTAATATTCATACTGTGATATTACCTTGTGACTTTGAACACTGTTCTAAAGGCACAGGGTATGGACTAAATTGAAATCGTTATACTAGCACGTGTATATTATATTAAACTCAAACTCAATAAAATCAATGAACATATGTACATTACAACTTTCCTTAGGTTTTCGCGATTGTTACATATAAGAAATTAAACTATATTTTCAAAGATATAGGGCGGTTAGCTTTAATGTTAGATTATGATGACTTCACCATCTCATTCAGTCGTGAATTATTGTATTGTACGGACAACGGCACATCAGACTACACATTTTTGTTCGAAAATCGCCTCCAGTGCAACGGAACAAGATACGTCAAGTGTAGCTTGATGTGCTGGCGTGTGTACATAGTATAATGAACTTTATAGTCAATTTAACAGCCTCAGTGGCCGAACGAATATTTGTAAGGCCTACATTTATTTCTCTCGCGAGTTTGGGTGTAGTTTGTGGTTGTCTATGTAGTATATCCATGGCATCAGCGACACAGGGTCTTCCTAGTGCGGGTCCATGTTGAGTAATATGTAAAACAATAGAATGCTATGTACAATATCGTAACAAAAATTCGCTTCCATTCCATTCCGCCGCAATGTAAATTGAGACTAAGGCCAATGACGTCCTAAATGTTGGTTTTTCTGAAAGACAAATATACGCGATATAGATCCAAAAAAGGCATCCTGAAAGAATTTTGAAGAGAATATGAAGTAATAGAATTTTATGAAATACTATGTAAAATACTAGTCAAACAAAATAATAAACACGTGAAAGTAAACTAGGTTTAGAGAGAAAAAAACATTCTCATCTAATGTTGTTTGTCCTTATGATTTATAGAAAGTACACGCAAAAATAAATTACGAAAAAGGTGGTGTCAATTATTATACAGCAGCACCGTTTTCGGTAGTAAAGAACCCCATTTATAATTTTAACGCTCCTATATTACAGAGTGGGAAGCAAAATATAGAGCCATTGTCACTGGTTTATGTTGATGCCTATTTATTTTTGGTATTTCAGTTTCAAATGTTTACAATTTCTGATAAACGGAAATACATTAGCTGAAGATTTCTGAGTTTATTAATAATTATTATACAGTGTACTTACAATGAATTCTTTGGTTGCACCCCTTTTGCATACCCAAAGTTTCTATTTTTAATGTTGCCTGGAAGAAATTGCTACATAACAATAAGGCCGCCTGTTGCACACTATATTTATACTCAAGTTACTGTACTGTATTTTATCTAATTTTATGTGTAATAAAGTATATTTCATTCATTCATGCATTCATTCATTCATTATTTTTTGTTATAATATTAAGTGCTGGGACGAACAAATCGTGCGCCTGATAGTAAGCTACACGTCTATCCATAACAGTTGCAGTGCCACTCAGAGCTTCAAATCGCAAAGATCTAAAGGGCACTGCCACTGCGACCGTCACCCTGAGACGTAGACGTAGTGAGAGTAGACGTGAGCACCTTTACCCTTCAAAACCGGAACACAGTAATGCTGACATTATTGCTTGGCAGCAGAAATAGGTAAGGTGGCAGTGCCACCCTGGATAAACTCTTTCACAAGGAGCTCTACTACTACTAAAAATTCATTCAAGATCTCCTCGAATTAAATTCTATCTATTTACGTCGCGTATATTTGTTTTTTTCTTCAAACAAACCAACGTTTCGTACCCTTTACAGGTCCCATGCTCACAGCTGACTGAGATGGTAAAGTCATTTTACCACTTATGTCTAATATTAATGCAAACAACCCAATTTTTTATACTTACAAAAGTTATTCATTAATAACCTCATTTTAATTTTCCAAAGAACATTTCAATTTACGCTACATATATTTTTACACTTTTTATTATGTTTTTCATCTTTTAATTCAACCCTAATTTAGTATTTCATAATAATAACAAAAGGAGTAAAAGTAATTAAACCACCTATACAATAATTACTAGTCCAATCGGACCGACAGAATTTTTCATTGTATTTATTCGAATTCTGTATAAATAATAATACCAAACTAATGGAGAATTAACACACAAAAACATGGAATATCATGATGGTAAAAACATCCTGATATTTGCTTCGAAGTGAATTTGATTTTCCATTGTATTTTTTATACAAAGACCTCAAAATTCAATATAAAGAGGACCCGAGCCAGTGGGGCAGGGTCAATATCTGCAACAAAGCTGAATTTGTTAGCAGACATTGACCTATTTCCTATCAAAAGGTGAACGAAAGCAACTGTGTCATGTGCTCAACAATACATGTTCTGTTCCTACTTTAAAAATTGACTTTGTTATTGAAAAAATGTTGCGGCGAAGTTAATAATAAAATGCTGTAGTTACTTGTTACCTTTAGAACAATGTGCGAGCAGCGAGAAGCTATTGTTTAAAAAAATATTAACCTAATTCTTCAAATGGTCACGCCTTAGACGTACTTTGACGACCTCCGTGGTCGAGTGGCTTTTGTACTGGTTTTCATGACGTCGCCATCTCAGAGGTCCCGGGTTCGATCCCCGGCCGGGACAATGTAGAAAAATAACTTTTCTATATTGCCTAGGGTTTGGCTGTTTGGGATACCGTCATTGTTCCCGATTTCCATAACACAAGTACTTTAGTTATTATTAACTGCCTCCGTGGCTCAACAGTTACTATGCCAGACTGCCACGCAGAGGTCGCAGGTTCGATTCCCGGCCGGAAGAAATATTTGTATGGCCTACATTTATTTCTCTCGTGAGTTTGGGTGTTATTTGTGGTTCTTTTCACCTTGTGTGTGTCCATGACACCTGCGATACAGGGTTCCCCTAGTACAGGGCTATGAGTGTGTGCGTTATTTATTCATTTTGTACTTAGTTTGGGATCAGATAAACTTATATTTATAATGCAAAAAAGCCCAAAAGGATATGAATTGAATATTGTAAATTAAATTATTTTTTCGAATCTAAAATTGTGTGTATGAAGTATCGTGATGAGACCTGTAAAGAGTCCGAGACGCCGAATTGTTGGGAAAACAAATGTACGCGATTTTAGATCCGACAAAATAGTCTCATTTTCGACGTTAAGCAATCACAAAATATTCGCAGTAGAGCTCCTTGTGTAAACCATTCCTATTTCTACCGCCAAGCAGTAATGCCCACATCTGCGTGCTGGTGAAATTACAGGCACATGAGCCATAAGTGCGGTTGCCACCGCAGTGCCCAGATATTTGCGATTTAAGGTCTAGTCTAGCTTTAATATTGACGCCGCAATCTGTCTTTGCCCCACTCATTTTACTTTCTGTTTACAGTTTCAAGTGTTCTCCCACTTTTTCATTTTTAGCTAGTTGTTATCGCAAAAGTTATAATTTGTTCTTATATAATCATTTAATGAATATATAAGAAACAATTATGCAATAAATTCATTAATTCTTCACTCATTTTGTCATATGTATGTATAAACAAAGCATAAAAAAAAAGCTGTCTTAGAATTTAGTAGCAGTAGAGCTCCTTGTGCAAGAGTTCGTCTAGCCACTTTACCTATTTCTGCCGCTATTTAATAATGTGAGCATTACTGCGTTTCAGTTCTGAAGGGTAAGTGTACTGGTGAAATTTATTTTTTATTTATATTCCATTCATAAATAAAAATAAAATTTCGAAGCCTTCTATCACGGAAACTATTAGAGATAGGTAAGAGGTGCTGGAAGAAATGTCATAGAGGATTATAGTGGTCAACTGTCTGTGTAAAAAAAATTCAAGATGGTGAATTCAAAATGGCAGCCGAAGAAAAACTTGCTTCGATGCGGCTGCGAAATTGGTAGATGAAAATTTGCTCTAATTCACTTGAAAATCGGCATGTGGGGGTCTCTATGGGTGTTTAATAAAAACTTCCGGTCAAAATTTACTTTTTGCCATTTATCAATATAGCCGGCATTAAAGAGCTATGTTAATTTGTTTAAAGTCAAAAATGCCGAGGCCGTAGGCCGAGGTCTAGGGGAGGGCAAAGCCTCACCTTACGTAGGTAGTATACGGGGACTAGATTTCACAATTGTTGAAAATGTAAGGCATACTTCCCGATGCAGTGGAAATAATATCTTATTTACTTATACACTTATAGCGTTGTTGTATCTCGACCGTCTCTCTGTTAGATTCTTTTTATTAGAAGCTATGCCAAAAAGAGAAGTATTTAGGGAAAAAATGCCAGACAATCACTTCAAATTTCTGATCTTAAACTAGGGAATTTCCTGTACTATGAGTACCAGAGTAACGATAATACAGAAGGCAATACCCAGAATACCCTGACCAGGACCAACTTAAAAATGTTTTTTTCATAAATTGGCTCAAATAAGAGATCGAATCTGAAACCTCCTCATCAGGCGCCCATAGTGCTAATCACTGTGCTACCGAAGAGCATAAGCACACCCCGTAACCTGAAAGCGACCACGCGCCGAGTCCGACCCCACCATAGGTGGGGTATAGGGCTCGTTATAACTAAAAATAATAATTTGACTAATGAAAATTAATAACAATTAGTTGAGGCCAATTTCTAATAGAGTACAATAATGAATAATATACAATGAAATTTAATTAATTATGTACAGAGCAAAAACAGTGTTGCTTCATGAACTCGCTCTCAAAACAATTAAAAATGTCTACTTCTTCGGCTACTCAATTTAGTGTGTGAATGGTGCCTAAGAGGCGCTTTGTTGAGCAGATTTGTCCTGCCTCGCGGCACCGCCAGCAGCCGTGGTCGTCGTCGTCGGTGCACATACTCGTTTGGCACGCATAGACAGAATGTTTGCAGCACTCCCGGGTTTGAAATTTTACCTCGCAATACTCGCACTACGTAACTTGCGAGAGCCAAGTCCCTCCTTGGTTCCAACTTGTTGTATCCAACCATATCTAATACAAATAAGGTTGGATACATCAAGGGATGGAAAGGGTGTACCCCATATAATCTCAATTACAGGCATTTGGGAATTGTCAACTTATGTCTCAGGGTCACGGGTGCAGTGACAGTGTCTCTCAGATCTTTATGATTTAAAGCTCTGAGTAGCAATGTAACTGCTATTGCAGGCGGATCGATTACCACCAGGCCCATAACTTGTTCATCCCGCCACTTGGTACCATAAAAAAACAATAGAACTCGGTAACTTTTAATTTTTTATTTATGCAAATGACACGTTGTCAAGGCCGCGAGATTAATATAATATCAAATTTCATTCTCCCCTAACCCAGGGTTTCAGTGTCATGGACATCAAAAATAACATCCAATAATAATTTGTCATCGTTTGAATATTCCGGTAGCACTCTGGCCCTACAAAGGTCGGCAAAATTTTGCCTTGACATTTTTGTACCAAATGCGAGGGACGAAAGATTTACATTTTTACTACTTACTTAAAAGGTAGAATTTATATAACTCGAAGAAAAATATGAAAACTTCTGACGTTTACGCCGAGGCTAGAATTGTGAGCATCTACGCTTTTAGCAAACCAAATTATTTTAAGTGTCCGAATTCAGTCTATGACAAAGTAGAGCTTTTGTACTGTTTTGAAAACGATGAAACCGGAATAGCTTCGAAACTAGTTCTAATATAACGCGAAAGTTTTATCATTAGTGGTTATTTATTTTCATTCCATTTTTTATATATATGAAATAAGGTGAAGGGACGAACAAGTTGTGTGCCTGGTGGTACGTTACACGCCTATCATGTATCGGCGTGTCATATATCGGAGATTCCGCGGCAGGTTACCTGACACCAGATAGCGCCACACGTCGCCGACAAGTGCAATATGTGTACATTAGTTATTTAGTTTATTTTATTGTTATATTATATTGTATATATGTTAGTCCTTAACTGCCACTGCGCCCGTCCCCTCAGGCATAAAGATGACAGGTCCCATGTGCCTGTAATTTCACCAGCACCCTTACTTACCCTTCAATACCGATACGCCGTACTGTTACATTACTACACAGTGCGTTGAAATCATAGCATTGTGACGACACAACGCACCGGCCTGGTTCGTTTGGCAACGCTCTAAATGGAATACCATTTTTTTAAACAACTTAATTATGAATATGGTGTATGTATATACAGTATATTTAAAAGCATTTCCTTGAGTGAAAATAATACTTAGGTGTTACTGAGCGAAGTATAAATTGATAACGGTAATTTTAGTAGCAATAAGTTGTTACTGCAGATGGTAGAAAGTCACATTTGTATAATTCGTAGCAGGGTTTACTAAGAGTACGACAAGAACAGCCGTCTTAATGTTTTTTCTAGAGTTACGTATTCCTTTTATCTTGTAAAGACATGCCGAACGTTATGAAAAAAATAATACACATTGTAAGAATGGGATTCTTCAACAAATCTAAATCACAGAAAGGGCAACAATTAACGCTCCCCCAAGCTATACTTATCCCCGATCGAATCACAAGGCTTGATTGGTATGGGAATACACTGGAGTGCTTTCTCAAGAAACACTCCAAGTATTCAGACTTTAAGACTCCAGTCTAGACTCATGAGTCAGACTTTTCCTAACTGATTTTAGATACGAGTACTTTGAATGAAATGTTTTAGCTCTCAAGTTCGTCAAGTGGTTTTTAGTTCGAACTTTCAAGAAATAAGGGTACTTGTGCAAATAAAACTGATTTCCTTTTGCAATATTAATCAAGTTAAATATTTTTTAAATAGTTGATATTGCACTTGCTTAAAACTAATTTTACATCTTTATGACAGTGTTTACAAAGAATGCAACAAGATCAATCCTCTTGACTATTTTTCTTGAGTAACCTATTCTTTTGCTAAGTAAGTTTTCGGTACCGAATCGAAAATTGCTTTTGAGACGGTACTGGTCTGATGTTGTCTTTATCCGTGCGTTGACCTTTATAATTTGTCTAGTTTTTGTCACATTGCGTATTATACAAGTCGCCTGTGACGTTTGACCAGAAATAATTTAATGAAACATAACCTAAAATCTTGAAGATCCATGGCAGCAAATCAAATACACACCGATCTAGATTATCAAAGCTTGAATACACATAATACCTATCAATGTCATAAATACAAATAACACTATAGTATTTCTACTTCATAGATAAATTATTTCTACAAAGCTGACTTCGTGAGATAGTTTATCTTCGACAGCGGTTCGATTGTAAGCATCGATTGTTATGGTGTGGGAATATTCATATTGACATTCTTTGCGAATGTTAGTTTTGAAACATGTTATGGCTTTTCTACGATAGTTTAAGATAAATATTGACACCAGCCACTACCGGCCGGCTTTCTCTTTAGTATGATTTATGTAAATTTAAACCGGAGGCTACATTTCCGTACTAGGATATTGAAGTTAACGTATTGATTGACAGACTAACTTATCTATATTTTAGCTTCAACAGAAACTACATGATGTCACTGCCACATTAAAAACATCAAATGAACTATGATTATTAGTAACATTCGTCAGTCGATCAGCAAAGTTGACGACAAGTCTACGTCCACGTTTTGTCACTTTTTCTCTGGTTCTTGGCCACTTATTTTCAAATTTTGAATCATTCTTTAATTCCTTTGCCTCGTCATTCTCACTTTGTTTCGTTCCGTGGTCACTCCCGACCAAACTCCCGAAGCGAGCACATGTGCTCTCTCTCATCATACTAAATTACAAATGTAATAGTTTCTTATATACGTTTATCAATGTAATTTGTTTATACACATGCATCACACACATTTTCTGGAAAAGTTAAATAATGTTGAAGCTCTGATACGACTAGAAATGACAAACCTCCACAAGACTGACCGAAGACTGGAAAGTCTTACCAACAAGACTTTCCAGGCTACGTTACACGTTAACACCTTCAGGGTTATTTTTGCTTGCAGGCAACGTGGTCAGCAGCGGCCACCTGCAAGCTTGTTCTTGTCAACCAACGACTTTTATAGATTAGATCATAAACAGAGGTTGTCATAAAAACAAGGGTCAACTAAACTAGGGACAGGGCTAGCTATAACGTTCGCTGCAAACAAAACTGCTTTGAGACGGGGAAGGCTTCAAGATCGCTGTTAGTACTGCATCAAAGTAATCCAATTATGTCATTACAATTTATTTACTTCTTATCATAGTCAAATAAATATGTGTAATGCAGGAAAATGTGTCTACATCATGAAATCTGGAAAATTTAAATAAATGTTGAAATGAATGTTGAAAATTTAAATAAAATTCGTTCATTGCTGAGTAAATAAATACTGGAAGTTTAATTTAACGTACAAAATATAAAAATGATCGATCGTTTCCAGTGTCTAGCGGTCTAACACAGGATTGGTATACACATAACTGATAAACAGGAAACATTTGAAAATCGCGAGCCAATTCGCCAAATACAAGTTTCCCCTGCCTTGGAGAGAGAGAGGGTTATACAGTCAAGTCCGTTACCAGCCAAATTAGTGGCAGCTAACACGGCGTTTAGCATGAACTTGACAGTTAAAGTTAATCGTAATTTACCTCCGTGGTTGAACCATTATGCGAACCACATTCAAATTGAAATTTAAACTTTGAATTACGACAAAATGGCTTTATAAAGTTGATTAATTTGTTGTTTGTGGTTTGATTTTAAGATTGGCTTAAATGTTGGATAATACGAGGGCGAATATAAACGTGTTTGTAATATGAGAAACTTGTTGATAGGTGAAAAACATAGGTATATTCTAGCATTTTAAAAGTTTCAAAACAGCCTTCTATATAAATAGTAAGGTCACAGTAATCGTGACTAATTATGATGTTGATTCCATTTATGGAAAGGTTGACACTCAGCCATTCACTAATACAAACACTAAGAATCTATATTATTAGTAGCTGTAGAGTTCCTAGTGAAATAGTTCGTCCAGGGAACTACTGCCACCTTACCTATTTCTACCGCCAAGCAGTGATGTAAGCATTACTATGTGCCAGTTTGGAAGGGTAAGGGTTCTGGTGAAATTACAGGCACATGGGACTTGTCAACTTATACAAGATCTTTGCCATTTAAAGCTCTGACTGGCAATGCAACTATTATGGACAGGCGTGTCGCTTACTACCAGGCGCACGAATAGTTCGTCCCAGCAATTGGTATTATAAAAAAGCTTCTCGCTGTCCGCTACTAAACATAAGCCTCTCTTAAATTCCGCCTTAACATTTGATCACATTCCTGTTGGTACTCAGTTTCGACTCAGGGTCTTTCTGATACAGCCCTTATTAGCATTACGGCAAATGTGGTCATTCTACTGCCATTTTAATCAGAATTTATGTTGCCTCGTTAATGCGCCACATTTTTGCTTAAATGAATCGCTTAATGACATTTATAAAGTAAATGCCCATTAATGGACTGTAAGCATTTTCGTCGTTCCGTTTTGCAATAGAAACTCTCCATTGTTAATAAATGATGAACGACCATTGCCAATTTTGTGAGAGGTATATATTTTGAATTCTTTTTTCGTTTTTCTAAGACCATTTATTGATATTTGTAACAATTGTAAGGAAAATGGGACGAAAAATTAACTAGCTTTGGTTACACGCCATAATGCACTAGCTTTAGTTACACGCTACACGTACTAGTTTTAAGAGCCTACACACACGGCGTATTTTTTACGTGGACGATGTGAAGATGATACGCTTTAACGCAATTCAGGCGCAGCCAGTAAACCTATGCACACGTTCGCAAATTCAATTCAGTAACACGCGTCATCACGCGTTGGTGATGCAGACGCAGTGACGTGAGTACGCGCTTCTACCTTGCCCCTTATTTATCTCAATTCTGCAACGCGATATTTTTGTTGTTGAAACGCGCGTACCAGCGTTAAACGCGATACAAAAGAACAGCTTCTCAAGCACGTTTGTATAGCTTGGTATGTGCGTTTTAATTGATACAAATGTATCAATCTTAATTACAGGGTGAAATCACAGGCACATGAGACTTGTCAACTTACGTCTCAGGGTGACGGGCGCAGTGGCAGTGCTTGTAAGATCTTTGTGATTTAAAGCCCTGAACGGCACTGCAACTGTTATGAACAGACGTTTTGCTTACTATCAGGCGCACGACTTGTCCGTCCCGTCA
>NW_020653852.1:8776117-8783067 GCF_003589595.1 Hyposmocoma kahamanoa | reverse complement strand
TATGAAGGCATTACATTGCATTCAAACTATGTTTTTAGACTCCATACTACTATCAAGATGCATTTTTAAACTGTACCATCAAGAGGGGGGATCAAGAGACCTAAGACACAGGGCATCCCAGTTTAGGCTCCTGTTTCTCACAAAATTGAATATTGAAACTCTATACTGTTACTTGTACCTATCTGATGTGAGAGAAAATATATTATTATTATTATTATTATATTTATACTAGTGATAAAGGTAACGACGTAGAAGAAAAGACTTTTCTAAAAATCTTTTAAGCAAGCATACTCCATCTTCTTAATTCAGTTTTCTGCACATTTCAGCCCTGACTCCGCATTAAAAGCATATCTAATATGCGTATTGCTGACACATAATTTGTATATATGTATAGTTCATTATAGAACCTATCGTATAGCATGCAATTGTGCAAATCAACAATATCGTAACAGATCAAAGATAACATCTATCCCAATCGCAACGCTTCGCATCAGCGCACACATCAAGCATTATCCCTAAACACCGTATTGTACACGGTAAATATAAGTTTATTTACTTTGTACAGACATATTATAAAACGTTATTCAATATACAATCAAATTATTTGTTGTTAACTTACAAATCTTAGGGGGAATATGACGTATTGAAAACAAAATAGGATGAATGAATTTTTTTTACGAAATAGGTAGCATAATAAACTTATATAATTATGAATTATTATAATGACCTTCGAGACTTTTTCATAATTAATTAGATACATAATCATCTTTAATAAATAGAACTGAACTACTCGTACACGTCAAAACTACACATTTAAGGCGCATTTACTCGACACGAATTTCGTCGCGATCACGTCGCGCGGAGGCCGCGTGCATCTGTCATGGCTAAATACGCTCTATTCATTTAGCTTTTACGTGTTAACTTAATGGAGGATTTCCGAGGAATTTAAATGTTGATGCCTAGTAAATAGAATTCCGATTCGCCATTAATGTACGTGAAAGCGTAGCATGGTGGTTCGCGCGGTGGCCGCGCGAAAGCTTTCGCGTCGTGTAACTAGGCGCTTAGACATCGTTTAAAAAGAGTCCGTAACACATATTTTATTTACTATTTGCTTTGAACAGAATACATGTTAAGTTTCCTTTTCCCAAACATAAACCCTGTAACATCGATTTTTTTAAGGTATCTGAATAAAACAAAAACCAGATTCTATTCTCTACGATCTCTGAAAGTTTCATTAATATCCGTTCAGAGGTTTTAAAGTCTATTCTAAAAATTACTTAGATTAGACAGATATTTATTTAAGACAGATATCATGTAAATAGCAATCCTGTTAAGATAATCCTATTTCCTCTGGAATCACAGGCAAGTACTCAGACTTCGCTTATACTATAAATGATGTATCATGATAATAAACCGACCATTTACTATTCTTGAGTCACTTGCTACCCCGTAAAATTATATTACATTATGCTTCATAATGCTCATCATGTAACTAAATAAATAAATCATTCAACCTTGGAATGAGTGACAAATTAGGACACATAATGCGGATCTTTTTAATTTAATTAAAAACCAGATGATGGTTCAAGTTGCTTGTAATGTATACGACGTATAATTAATAATTTAAAAAATTGGGTAAATATTTTTTTATTTTATTTTATTCCAAATATAAAATAATATATAAAAAATAATAATAAATAATATAAAATAAATAATATATAAAATTTGAATTCCATGCTGTATTCTAAATGCGAACAAAATAAATTTTATAGAATCTCATTAATTTTACCCTAAATTTAAAACGCATTCCTTAAATGAAAATGTAATATTATAGTTATTCACATTGCGTACATTTGTATATGATAGCTATTAGATATATTGACGCAAATTGATTTAGCACTTGTTTACTTGGCAGCTCATATGTTTGATAAACTTGCTCTCTGCATTGAACCAACCATAAACGATATAAATATAGCTTTGATAAACGTTTATAGCTGGGACTTATATCTCTAGACTTTTGCAAGATGATAATAACAGTAAAGACTAAGTCGAAGAATGATAACAAAACATGCTAAACAAAAATGTACATTTATTTATTTCGTACATAGGGTCAGGTAGGATAAGAGAAACACCAGAAAAGAGGGATTTGATGTCTTAACTAATAAATCTAAAGACTTTAACACTTATAGTCACTCAGTCGATAAAATAAACAAACAAATTTTAAGGGGATGTCGCTAGGATGCTCCAAATCCAAATGGCGCAATAAACAAATTTGACAGTTATAAAATCTAGAGAACACGATGGGGCACGAGGTATAACATTATCTTAATATAAGAAATACGTTGACTCCTTGTGTGATGTTCTCCTTACCCTGTCCCTATCTACCGACCCGAGAGATACGGTATTCCGGAGAGACTACGGGCTCGACGGCAAGACCAAGGTAAAGCGGGCATCCAAGCCAAGCCCTCCATCAGTGATACGCCTTCACGGGCGTCTCTGGTGGATCCGGACTTCGGTATGGACTCGCTGGGGTTTGTGGTGAGGTGCAGCTAGCGCTAGCAGTCTTAGTTGTGGTCTAGTTGAGGGCCTGGAGCGAGGAGAATGCCCGTGAATTGCCCTTTAAGTCGTTAGCTATATCCGGACATTGTCCCTGGACACTGCTACCGGTTACTCCGGCACTAGCTCGGAGATCTAGTAGATGAACTAGACATCCTCCGATTCCTCCAGCGCTTATTAATTTAGGAACCGGAAAGACACCGTTTTTCGGCGTCAGGAACTGAGCGTGCTTACAGCTCCGCCACCAAAGAGGAGATTTGGTAGTCGGCTTAGAGTCGACGGCTCAGCAGTGGCAACCGTTAGTTGTGCAATGTGCAATGGGAAGGGAGCGTGCCTATAGCTCCGGTACCTATCTGGAAAAGAGGAGGGAGTTGTACGTGCACCCGGGGCGGCTCACTTAAGGCATTTGCCTTACAGAGAACCGGATGAGTCCATGCAAACGGCTGAGGTTAACGGCTAAAAACGGCTGGGGTTAGGACGTGACTTAGATGGTCGCTTATGGTAATAGTGCCCTTTTCGTATACCCTAACGATCGGTAGTGAGGGTCACTATAATCAAAACTAATGTAGAAAGATATGGGGCTGTTCTCCTTACCTCATCTTTTGAGGGAAGAGAATTTGTAACTTATAATTTCAAGGTTAGTACAACATAATTATAGTTAAAATATGATTAAAATATTATGGTTGGAAACTCCCGAACTAGCTGGAAAACTTGTATCTTAGGAGATTATATCATAGTATGTAACTATTGGTCCATATAATGTCTTCGCATATAACCTTATTTCATCTGTAGAAACAACAAAGATTCATGAAAAAAATACGTCTAAAAAAGTCCAATTTTATTTTTATTTTTGGACAAAATATCATAGTGGTGTTCCGTAGATCATTTTTACATTTCATTAAATCATTCATTCATTCATTTGTCACATAAAAATATTACGAAATCCGCCCAAAATACGTTTTCAGAATTTCTCCCATGACCATATCACGTTTGATGGCTATCACATTTGATTGGCATCGATACAATGTTGAGTCTGGACAAATTCGTTGCAGCACTGAATAGGTATTGAAGACAATCACCAATTTTCGGAAATCTAGCGCTTCAAACATGTCCTTGTTTATTATACAAATCGCTTACTTGAGAATATAACATAGTAAGTGTGTACTGTACAGACCGCTCAGTGAAGCTAATCATAGCTGTAAATCTATTTTTAAAATATAAATTCTTTAAAATATAAAGTTGCAGTGCCACTCAGAGCCTTAAATCACAAAGATCTTAGAGCCACTGCCACTGCGCCCGTCACCATGTTGACAAGTCCTATGTGCCTGTAATTTCACCAGCACCCTTACCCTTCCAAACCAGAACGCGGTAATGCTCTCATTACTTGCATTACTTGCTGGCTGCAGAAATGAGTAAGGTAGCGGTACTTGGACGAACTTTTTCACATGAAGCTCTGCTGCTACTAAAAGTACAACAACAAGTATGGTAACTCCATACAAACGTAGCAGCTCGGCTTGTATGTGTGCGTGCCCGCTGCGTACCGTGTAAGGACGCACACATTCACATAATCTCGAATGCACTCGCGTTGCATAGTGCTACGCCTGTAGACTCACAAGCCTTTCATTATTATGCGAATGTGAATGTACACTACAAACCGCGCTGCTACGTTTGTACGAAGTTATCATACTTGTTTTATATACTAAGCCGAAACGTTATTTGGTTTGAAAAAACAAATACACGCGATTTGCATCCAAATTACTAGTTTCATTTCCCGTGTAACAATCGCGAAAACCTAAGAACTCGATATACGTGTGTAAATTCTTTGTCTCCTATCGTTTTATACATGCATTCACATATATGCGAGTTCAGCAATAGCGAAAATTATGAACACATAATTATCGGTATAACTTACTATGTAAAGCCTTATCAGTGCCTTACTTAGTGGTCTTCATTACACAAGTCTATATATAGTATGCTTATAAAAATAGTAGAATCCAGCATACGGGCATTCAACAATTTATATTCATTTCAGTTACGAGTTCAAAACAAGCTTATTATCATTTTTTCGGTTTTCGATATTTATGTAAGTAATTTCTTCTTGTTTAATTCCACTAAGTTCTTAGAGAATAAGTCCTTAATAGCAGTAAAGCTCCTTTTGAAAGAGTTCGTCCAAAGAAGTACTGCCACAATACTTATTTTTGTCACTAAGCAGTAATGCACGCAGAAATGCACACATTACTGCACACACTGCGTTCCGGTTTTGAAGGGTAAAAGTGCTGGTGAAACTTTTTTGTTTATAACATCAAGTGACGGGACGAACAAGGTTGGGCGCCTGATGGTAAGCACGCCTGTCCATAACAGTTGCAGTGCCACTCAGAGCATTAAATCGCAAAGATCTGAGGGGCACTGCTACTGCGCCCGTCACCCTGAGACATTAGTTGACAAGTCCCATGTACCTGTAGTTTCGCCAGCACCTCTATAGGTCTGAGTGGCAGTGCAACTGTTATGGACAGGCGCATTGCTTACCACCAAGCGCATGACTTGTTCGTCCCTATACGTTGTCTACCTACATTTTAGTTAGAAAATTATAATTATACTATTTTTTTGTCTCTCGTTTTCTTCTTTATTATTTGGACATCTTGTTACATTATACAATTATTGTCATTAAAATTGACCCAAATAACTCTCACCGTGTTTACGTTACTAATTTATTACATCCATGTGTACACACTACACACACAGCCATGTGACATTGTTAAAAAATAACATGTTACACCTGGTTTAGTTTGTTGAAACGCATGTGAGTAAATGTATAATACACCTTCAATATGTTTCTAATGTAATGCTTGAACGGACGTAGTGAATCTATACTTATTTTGTTAACCGACTTCAAAAAAAGGAGGAAGTTCTCAATTCGATTTTTTTTTGTTTATATGTTACGCGATAACTCCGGCTCTCCACTCGTGAACCGATGTTGATGATTCTTTTTTTGTTGGAAAGCAGGTACCTCAGTAGTGGTCCCATTTAAATTTGTAGAAAATATTCCACCTATAAGGGTGGCAAACTAGGGGATGATTCCGGTTTCGCGCACTTTCCGGTAACCGGACTCCAACAAAACTAGGCAAATATATATAATTTCACGAACATTTTTAGTACCCTGAACTGAGATTATTACAAATGTGAAGTTCTATACCACCAGTGTTTTCATAAATATATGAATTGCGAATTCTTAACACGAAATCAAGTTCAAAGAAGAAAATATATGGTTTATGGCTTAAGATATTTTTTTCCAATAAAAATCAAATTCACTTCACTAGACATACCAAGTGTTATAAAACTTCTAGTTTCTTAGCGTGTGATCCAAGTAATGATCCATCCATGTAATGGGTCCATGGCGAGCCTACCTGACATAATGCATTAAATTTACTATTTATTTATTTATTATTGGTATGCATTGTATTGGTATATATTGTGAGTAAATAGGTACTACACACGTGTCTTTTCGGAATATCCATTCCGTGGGCTGTTTGAAATTTTGAGATGGGTCTATGACTAAAAAAAGGTTAAGAAGTCCTGTTCTTCAGAGAACAGGTAAGTGACGACAAAGTATTCGAATAAGCGTAGGTAAAGAAATAAAATTTTGTGTTCTACAAGAATAAGAAAAAACAAAACCCCAGTCAAGTATTCCATTCAGTCGCAGTAGAGCTCCTTGTGAAAGAGTTCGTCCAGGGAAGTACTGCCACCTTACCTATTTCTGCCGTCAAACAGTAATGTCACTATTACTGTGTTCCGGTTTTGAAGGGTAAGGTTGCTGGTTAAATTACAGGCACATGGGACTTATCAACTTATGTCTCCGGGCTACGGGCGCAGTGGCAGTGCCTATCAGATCTACGCGATTTAAAGCTCTAAGTGGCACTGCAACTACAAGCTTACCATAAAGCGCACGACATGTTCGTCCCGTCACTTGATATTATAAAAAAAACAATTGCCATGGTTGATACTAGATAACAAAGAAAACAAATGACAAATGAAATCGGCAAGTTGATTAAATACTACTTATCTTAACGCACATTCCCTTGACAAGAATAGAAACTAAACGTTAGGTGTGTTGTTCTTCGTAGTAAAGTAACAGTCCTTTTAAGCCATCACGTGACTACCGTTACTTGATGGACCATTCGCCGTAACGAGGGCTTAAATGAAGGTTCTTGAAGCCACTTTAAAAAAGCCATAAGCCGTAATGTGGCAATCAACCGTGGAAGATTTGTAGGTGGAAAAAATATCCAGGTCGTACAAAAAATGGAAAAAGTCAGATAGTTTTTTTTTTCTACAAATAAAAAAACAAAGGAGCTTAGTGTAGTGTAAATAGTGAATCCAATGCCGCAAACGCGGAATCT
>NW_020653852.1:8773349-8776107 GCF_003589595.1 Hyposmocoma kahamanoa | reverse complement strand
ACCTATACTGAATACTAACTGTACTAATTCAGAATATACTAACATTCAATGATATAAGTTTGAGAACTATTTAATAAAAGAAACAACGTTAAGGTTTCTCCAAAGTTATATTAAAATTATTATTCGTATAAAGATCAAAGAAACACGAATTTGTTTCATCGTAGAACCTGTGTCTATGGCCTCAACGTGGCTACCGCTTTTACCAGCTGAGTTACGGACCGAGTCAGTACACCTTACAAATTTCTCTACGTCCGTGTTGCGGATCTTTTTATTGAATTCAAAGGGTTTTTTACCGCAGCGCCACCTGTAGCGAATCGCAACAGTCAATACAAATGTGAATTACACATTTTATTAGTCTTTTTAGTCGTTTAGTTTTATATTGAAATTCTATCCCTTTTTGTTTTTTTTTAGTTCACCAACACTATGTACATTATGACATTCAATTATTTAGCATTACGAAACAAAGAGTTTAATGCTATAGCAATTATAGGCGAAGGTAACATGCAAGATAACAAGAACGTTAACATTTACTATTACAATTTGAATCGATCAAACATATTAAATTTAAAAGAATATAAATAGTATTAAAAAAGCAAATTAAAAAAAAATAAAATTAGTAAAAATAATTTAATATTAGTGAAGTGACTCAGGCATAAAAATATAATTATATGTTTTAATATGTTTTAAGATGTCAGGGACTTGAGAGAATATTTAAACTTAAGCAAACTATCGGCAAAAATGTCAACAGTGTTGATATACTTATTGTTATGTTGGCGTGCCAGTCTGGCTAGAGCTTAGGAGGATGGAAAAAAATAATGGAAGGCTAGTGGTCGAAATTGCAATGGGAGCTTCTAAATTTAAATTTACTTGTTTTTGGCGCCTTTTCTTGTTATTGTCACTATAGTTTTGATTGATATCTGTGCGTTGTTTGTTAAATAAACTGTAAACACTTTTTTTTTCTCTTGCCCACTCTTTAATAGCACTCACCCGAAATCCATTGATACAGGCAGCTACACCACCTGTGACAACTTATGAAATTTTCTTCATTCAGGCAGATGCCTTTACAGCTACCAGACGACTGGCAAAGATTTCGCTATATTAATAGTTCTTGGTAGGGCGTGTAAATAGCCAAAGGTACTATGCGAAAAATGCGAATGGCTAGCACAGGAGTTGGATTCAAAAGGGAATTTAAAAGGCAGCAGAGTCATTTTAACAATAATACATTTCTTGGTAGACAAGTTTGTCATGGTACGAACATGAGTAATATTAACAAGCTTACTTTAAGCTTATATTGATTGTTTTTGGAAAGGTTATAGTAAGCCCCCAGGCTTCTACTGCATATACCAAAGAGGATTTAGTAGGTACGTAACTAGTTCTATCAATTTTTTCTGACAACATTTTAGTCACATCAGTACTACATTTATATTGTTATGATAATTCAAATATTATAACAATGTGAGCATTAGAAAATGGTTCCCGTATTGACCTGATCCCTAAGTTAAAATTGTTTACAAACTGTAATCCATTCTCCTAGAACAACGCTCGAAGCTTTACTGCATAAATCCGTTAACACATTTTGTTACTACGTAATGGCTGTAAAAACCTTATGTAAGTAGACAAGGAGTATTTATACCGAAAAGATTAGCTGAATTACACTGAGCACCCCCACTACATCCTTCTAAAGCTACTTCAGACGCTATCCATGACACTTGCGAGATATAGGGTAATTCCGTTTGTAAGCGATTACCATAAAATTTTTCTGCGTAATATTTATCAACAGTTGATACTACCAAATCTCGAATTCAAATTTTTCCCGTACTATAACTATCATTTTGCTTGGGTCGAGTGACAGGGACACTGGCTTTATTTCAGAATTTATTTTTTAGTTGTAAAAACAAATGAACTTAAAGGTATTTCTAAATAGTATATCGTATACTATACTTGTTCTATTTAGTTCATGTGTTATAAAAAAATCATTGATATTATGTAAATAGCCTATTGAATTTTTTGTGTTTTACAAGTTTGTGTTTTTTTCTATCGTGAAAATTTTTAAATCGTTGTTTTCACCGTATACTAATCAGTGTATGTCCTCAATTTTACTATATATTTTTTCCAAAGTTTAGATTCATCACTTTCATTGTGGTTCGAATCCAGCCGGATCGAGTGAATTTTTCTTAGTGTTTCGATCTTTGTCATCATTGACTTACAAATAAATGGACGACGGGTCTAATACAAAAACCACGAAAAAAATGTCCCAAGTCAACCCATTCGAAATTTAAATTGTAATGTCATCGTAGTATCGCGCTGTCAGTCGAACAAATGAAGACTAAAGCGGAGTGTCGCGCTCTGTATACGATTTTAGCGCCTTACAAGTGCGGACACTTTTTAGCGCGGACCCGACGTCCATATAATTGTAAGTCAATGTTTGTCATAATAATTATAACAAACTAGTGGCGTAATGTCACAAAAAAATAATTGAATATCATGGACATTCAATAATCTTAAAAAATTAGTAATTTTTAAGTTTGTAAAACAGTACAGAGTACTAAAAACACCGACCTCAAAAGTCATTCAAGCATGCATGCATGGAATATTTTCTTCAAATCCACATCTGAGGTTCTTTCCAATAAAAAAATAATCAACAAAATCGGTTCAAAAATGCCGAGTTGACAAAATGAGTTATCGCGTAACATACATACAAAAAAAACATGCAGTCGAAATAAGCACATCCTCCTTGTTGTTGAAGTCAGTAAAAAAC
>NW_020653852.1:8710935-8773339 GCF_003589595.1 Hyposmocoma kahamanoa | reverse complement strand
GTTGAAGTCAGTAAAAAACCGTTTTATTTTTTAAAAGAGAAATACAATAAGGTTTCATTTTATATTCTATTCCTTTACTTACACCAACGATCACCAGCTCTACACAATCACCATCTAAAGCGTCTTATTAAGACTCGGTGTCACGTGATGCGCTCATTAATCTTTCCTTTGTCTCAGACTTATCGAGGAACGAGCTTTAAGAGCTCTTTTAATGAATTACTCCTTTCGGCTTGGTGCGTAACCATGCGTGATTAGCAAAACAAAGAAATCCATGTTTGTATATAGTTTCACATTTGACTATGTGTCTATGTCGTTTCCTTATTGACTTTCTGATCTTGTAACAAGACTACAAGATAAGCGTGATGTTTATATTTACGCTTTTTTACTGTCCAATCCAATTTCATTCTGACTGAAACTTCTTATTGCAGATATTATAGAGCTCTTTGTGAAAGAGTTCGTCCAGGGAAGTACTGCCACCTTACCTATTTCTGCCGCCAAACAGTAATGTTCGTATTACTGCGTTTCGGTTTAGAAGGGTAAAGGTGTTGGTGAAATTACAGGCACGTGGCACTGGTCAACTTATGTCTCAGTGTGACGGGCGCAATGACAGTGCCCTTCAGATCTTTGCGTTTCAAAGCTCTGAGTGGCACTGCAACTATTATGGTCAGGCGTGTAGTTTACCATTAGGCGCACGACTTGTTCGTCCCGTCACTTGATATTATAAAACATCTCCAAATATAGCGACATGTCTAGCCGGAGCTGATAGCTGTAAAGATATTTAACTGGGTGACGAAACACTTTCATAGATTTCTCATAGATGGCGCTACGGCTAAAAAGTCGTTGAAAAACCAAACACAAAGACACGACAAGAAGCACATAGGAAAATTTGTGAGGTCCGCTGGTTCGTTCCGTGGCTTAGTTGGTATAGAGTCTGATACGGTATGCTAGAAGACGTCGGTTCCAATCTGTCGGTTCAGATCAAAGGATTTTTTTCTGTGTATTCTGATCTTTGTATTATTAATTAAAACAAACTAGTGGAATAATTTCACATAAAAAAATTAATTTAAATAATTTATTTTCGCTATTGTAAGTTATAAGTTTATTGTACGTTTTTCCATTAGCGCATTAAAAAACGATTTTGAGTCAAAGTTCAGGTGAAATTTCTCTGAAATAAAGAATAACACTAAATCCTTATAAATTTGATTATAGTCACTGCACCATAGAAGTAATGGTTTACCATTAATCAACGTCGTCAATCCATATAAGTATAAATGCACGGATCTCTTTTGAGGCGAGAGGTGAAAACCTTTAGGCCGGGCCTAAAGGTCAACACAGAGCAATCCAATGCAGATTTAGGACTTTTTCTTTTTTTTATACCAAGTGACGAACAAGTGCGCCTGGTGGTAAGCGACACGCCTATCCATAGGAATTGCACTGTCACTCAGAGCTTTAAATCGCAAAAATCTGAGGAACACTGTCAGTGCGCCCGTTGCCCTGAGACAAGTTAACAAGCCCCATGTGCCTGTAATTTCACCCTGACCCTTCAAAACCGGAACGCAATAATGCTCACCTTACTGCTTGGCAGCAGAAATAGGTAAGGTGGCAGTACTTCCTAGGATGAACTCTGTCACGAGGAGCTCTACTGTTGTTGTAACTAAGAACTCCCAACTAAATCATAATTAAAGACTATAAAGCACTAAAATAGAGATCTTTTTGTACTGGTGCGTATTAAAAGTGCAGTGCTATAATATCTTCAATGTCATAAAACTATATTAATCTTTACGTCAACCACAGGATGCAATATAACAAAGCTATAAAGTTTTAAATTGCTCCTTCCTTAGATTACTCCACGGGTCTAATGATGTTTCATGTTCAATGCATCCTCGGATAAATATCCAAGGTAAATAGCATATATAGAATAAATAAATAATAAATAATATAAATATACAATTATTTCAATATGTAACGAGCATACTTTTTCTTACTTTTAATACAAAAGTAAAATTGAAAAACCGAAGACTTTCTTTATGCGTGTTTACAGGGCTCTCAAAGGCTGGCAAAGCATAGGTAGCTCTGATATTGCAAATATCCATGGATGACGATGACCACCTCCCATCAAGTGGCTCATCTGCTCGTTTGCCTCCTTCTTTACGTAAAAAAAATCGATTGAGGCTTGCCAGGAATCATGTCATGGCCACTTAATTCGTCCTCTTCGGTCAAAGTAACTAACTGCCTCCGTGACCGAACGGTTACGTCCCGGGTTCAGTCCAGAGCTGGGAGAAATAATTATATGGTTTATGTTTATTTCTCCCGGCACCCATGGTACGGGGATTCCCTAGTGCGGGGCTATGCATGTGCGTTAAAGAAAGGATACGTTCCCACCGCATAACGAGAATTCACTCAATCCAGTTGCGAGCTTCGTGATGTACTCAACGAGCAGAATATTCGACGGCGTAGCAAACGATGAGCAATCATATTATTATGTTGTGTTCATTACACTGCTCCTCATTTCAATAAATTATCATGTCCCGATGTCGAATGTTAGTTTAAAAAGAAATTTAATGTTTGAAAAAATCAATCTCCTTATGATGATATCATAATAAAACTATCCAACGTTATTTATTAAATAGCCATTAGAAGAATAGTGCATTGTTCTTAAAACAAGAATATACCTATTCTGTTTTAAAGACCGCAAATTTGTTTTTATATTAATAATTCTTTGATGAAAAAGAGAAAATAAATAGCAAAGAATAATGAACCTAATAGATTTTATGTTACACAGCTTAAAATATCTGAAAATGTTTTTTTATGAACGTTAACTGACATGGCACTAGATTCTTCATATCATGTCAGTTACTTTGAAATTTAAAATAACGATAGACTTCAGTCAACCGTAACCATTGGACCAGCAAAGGTCCCGAGATGTTGGTTTGTTTGAAAATAAAAAACGCGATTTAAATCCGAAAAAATAGTTTTATTTCATTGTGTAACAATCGCGAACACCTAAGAGCTCCATAGGTTTTAAGTATTGTAGCATCAATGTAGAAGTATTCAACAAATAATCATTTACTTAACTTTTGTTTAATGATAGAACGACGGAACGATCAAGTCATGGGCCTGCGACACACCTGTCCATTGTCGTAGTCATTCAGAGTTTTAAATCGCAAAGCTCTGAGGGGCACTGTCACTGCGCCCGTGTCATAAGTCATAAGTGGACAAGTCCTATGTGCCTGTAATTTCACCCGCGCTCTTACCCTCAAAACCGGAACACATTAGCTCACATTACTGCTTGGTGGCTGAAATAAGTGAGCTCTACTGCTACTAAGTTACATTACAAACAAGCGCTCTTACCACTCAAAACCGGAATGCGATAATGCACACATTACTGCTTGGTGGCAGAGCCCCTCGGATGATCTCTTTCACAAGGAGCTTTACTGCTGCTAAATTATGACATAATTAGGGAATAGGTTTTCTTGACAAATCATTTTAATATTTAGCAAACGGGTATGATGTTCTGTGGCTAATATAGTTGTAAAAAAAAAAATTAAATTTATGTAATAAAAATACATGATGGCCTACCCAAGAATCACCAAATGCCAAGATAACGACAAACTCACTCCTTTCTCTTTTTTACACGCTACAAATCCTTATAAAATGAAAGAAAGAAATGAAAATATTCGTATAGTATAAAAACTTGGGCCAATAAAGCAGCCGAGAGAACCTCAGCACCTTGCGAGAGTTCAAATGAAAATTGCATTAAGTCTGGCAATAAGACGGCGGCAGATGGAACATAGTGATTATCCGTACAATTTTATAGAAGCAGCTTTTGCTTGCGAGATGGCGTATACTTACATATCATACGTAGTTTATGGAAATCCGCACATTCACAAATAAAACCGTTTTAAAGTTTAGATAGTGATGAAATTAACATTATGTAAGAGTATTAATCTAAAATATTTCTAACCGAGATATATAATAACATAATCTTTAAGATAGTGTTGTACCCTCCTGCCTACAACTGCGACCGAGATGAAATTTAAACAAGACGTTCGGAACTGTTATGCACAGACTTGACGCTTACCATTAGGGGCACGACTTGTTCGTCCCGTCACTTGACATTATAAATAAAAAATAAGTAGAAGATTATATATAACGCGCACACACTCGTATACCCGCGCTAGGCAAACCCTGTATCGTGGATGTCATGGATACACACATAGACAACCACAACTTACACCCAAACTCACGAAAGAAATAAATGTAGGCCATACAAATATTTCTCGGGGCCCGGGGATTGAACCCCAAACCTCTGCGTGCAAGTCCAGCAGGATAACCAGCCGGCCACCGAGGCAGTTAACTCTTCAACTCTTCCAACAACAATTAGTACTTTGCTACTTCTAAATATAGCTCTAAGAATTTCGCTCGTTTCCTCGGTTACACTCCTTCAGTGGAAGCTTTCGGTTTGCTTCGTCTAAATATTGGAATGACATTCCACACACGATTAAACTTAGCCAGACGTTGCAACTTTCAAAAGATAGTGTAAGCAATGGCTACTTAACATACAAAAATCACAATGTTGCTGGCATTGACTCACAAATAAATGGACGACGGGTCTAATACAAAAACCACGAAAAAAATGTCCCAAGTCAACCTATTTAAACGTAGTGACATTTAAGGAATATGAAAAAGCTAAAACGTTGAATTTAAATTGTAATGTCATCGCAGTACTGTCTAATTTTGCTTGCTTCGCTGTCAGTCGAACAAACGAAGACTAAAGCGTGAATGACGCTCTGTATACGATTTTAACGCCCTATAAGTTCGGACACTTTTTAGCGCGGACCCGACGTCCATATAATTGTAAGTCATTGGTTGCTGGACTAAATTGTTATCGTAATTGCACTATAACGTAGCAAATCGTTTCTTTGTTTTAAGTTTCTTTATTTTATGTTTGTATCCGGTATTAAATGTTCTTTTACATTTTATATATACTCGTATGCTCATCGAAATAATAAATTCATTTTAAGCATGTCTTATAAATTCAAAATGTAATTCCTGTGATGATTGTTAATAGTCAGCAGCGGATGTCCATGTATGAAGATGGAACCTGAAAAGCAGCAGTAGTGCTGAGGTTCCATCCTTTTCATTGGCACTAGAGTCCACATTTCCGGAACTCTTTATTGTTAACCATTTTATTGTAAATGTGCTTATGAATAAATGTCTTATTATTATTATATATTTTTTTTAAATTATCATTATTATAAATGTCTATGCACCTAACTCTATGTAATACGTTCATCACATTTGCATGTATCAAGTCTATACTTCCATAGTATTACGTCATCTAATATTAATAGTTAAATATACGACCAAACATGTACAATTCAAACGAACGTTTGACCTCGAACGTGTTTTCGAGAGCTCCCGAAGGTCTTGTTTAAATTTCATCTCGGCAGCAGCTGTAGGCCGAAGGGTATGAGACTACCCTAAAGGTTATATTATTATATATTTCGGTTAGAAATATTTTAGATTAATACTCTTACAAAATCTTCATTTCATCATACATCATCTGAACTTCAAAGTAAGAGTATTTTGGAATGAAATGTTTTTTTTAACACGGGTACCACCATGACAAAATGATTAGAGACGCGTCATCCAGCTAATGTTATAAAATGTAGCGAGCTTCGCCAAAAAGGTAGGTGAAAAACAGCTTCAGCTGAAACTTACTTATTTATGATACCAAGTGAGAAACAAGGGACAAACAAGACGTGCGCCTGGTAGTAAGCGACACACCCGTCCGTAGCAGTTGCAGTGTTTTAAACCATAAAGGTCTGAGGGGCACTGCCACTGCGCCCGTCACTCTGAGATGTAAGTTGACAAATCCCATTTCGCTAGCATCCTTCTCACATTACTTTTTGGCGGCAGAAATAGGTCAATGTCAAAGACAATTAATCTTTATTTGATAGGTAAGCAAATTACACTTGAAATCGTCATACTGATTAAACTCTACCGCTCATTCGTAAGGCAGATTCCTCTGAGAAGAATGAGCAAGAAACACTAGGGGTTGCTCTTTGCAAATATTCATTTGAATACATTTATCATTACAAAATTTAATTTAAACATATTAGATCGAGAATACCTGAAAAAGCTAAACGGGTTACTAACAAGGATTTTTGTCATCCAAGTACGCAGAAGTTGTATAATAACCTTTTTTTTTTTTTGTTTCATAATAGTTTAAAGCCTGGAATCTTGTTATAAAAACATAAATGAATTTGAGACTTTATGAAGATGACTGTCAAGAACAGCTAGTTTATTTTTATTCCTCATTAATGTTATGTCTGTCAGTACTTTTCATGAAAAAAATAATATTTTTCTTAACATAAATAACATTTTCATAAATGTACTGTGACGTTAGTGTAAAAATGTTAATATCTTTAAACTTGTCTCTCATAGACACTCTGAGGCTCAGATTGTAAATTGCCCCAAAGCACGGTAAGGTAAGGTGGCACTACTCCCGTGGATGATCTCTTTACACTATAACACAGATTTTGCCTAGCTTGGTTAGCTAGCTCATATAAAAGTCTTGCAAGATAATGTAAATTATGTTTTAATAAGTTTAGTGGTACAGCATCTAATTTTCTACACACCGACTTTTTGTCTCTATCCAATTTTTTTCTAGGCATTAGGTATCGTTCAAAGACTCCATTTAAAATGGTATCTCTAGGAGAAATAACAATAAAATATGCGCGCGCGGGCTCGAGTGTAAAACAATATCTATTTGCATCTGAATATAAAAACAAACATGTACCCAAATATAAAATATGAAAAGTAAAACAACTTTAATTAGTGTACAGTCAGAGCATATCAAGCTTGACCTTATTACTCTGACTCTTTCCTTGACACTTTGGACCGTTTTTGTCGTAAGCGGCATTAAATGAGTTGAGTTTAAGAGCAGTACACACATGCGCGACTTTAAGCAACGATGCAAACGCGACGCAAACGCGCGATTGCATCGCAACACTTGTGATTTATAAGCGATTGAATCGATGCAAGCGCGCGTTTGTATCGATGCAATCGCGCGTTTGTATCGATGCAGACGCGCGTTTACTTCGATGCAATCGCCTATAAATCGCAAGTGTAGTGATGCAATCGCGCGTTTCACTAACGCGCGTTTGCACTTTAAAGCTGAAGTGTCAAGTTTAACACTTTTCCTTCTTCTTATGGCTAGGTAGTATGGTCTCTGATGGGCCTTCGCCTATTCTATGCGGAACGAAGGTAAAAAAATCGTATCGATCGCATACACTATAATGCTTGCCTTCGTTGTGAAAGGTTCGCCAAAAGACGTAAGGTGCTTGCCGATTGTATCACAGGTTGCGCCAAATATACAGGAAAGGACTGGTACACCGTGTCGGGGGTACTTTCGTGCACCCTACGAAACTACTATTCTGATAAAACATGTTTACATAAAACTTGTTTTTTTTTTGTACTATCAACAATAAGCTTATTTAACCTCATCTTGACTTTGACCTTCTCTCATATTTCATAAACACTTATATTTGATAGCGTGGAAATAATAAGATTATTTTTTAAGTGTTTATACAACAAATTGACTCCTAGCGTGTATTGCTTTCCACTTTTAATTCCACTACTGTTGCTGAGTCATATTTTCGGTAAACAACTGATACACATTGCTGTATAATGTTTTAAGATCGATGCAGATAATGGGAAAGCCTACAATACGTTCGATGTATAGATAATACTAAAACAATAGAAAGAAAAGTTCTAAATGCCTTCGAACTCATAATCATCATCAACCCTTTATATGTCCCACTGCTGAGCATGGGTCTCCTCGCAGGTGAAGGATACTCCGCCACGCTGGCCCAATGCAGTTTGGGGACTTTACATGTTTTCCAAGGGTTGTGAACCTTCTTCGACGTTCAGGGTTAATCACGATGTTTATTTCACCGAAAAGCTCATGATAATATTCAAATCAAATTACGCATATAAATTACGAAAACTCAGAAGTGCGACCCGCACGACCTCTGCTTATGAGAAGGTAGGTCAAATCGTTAGGCTTCCACGGCTTTTTCTCAAACTCATAAGAATTTTGCAGTACGAATCCTTAGCATTAAATACAGGTCAATTTCATACAATCATGCAAGACATGAGATCAGTTCATAATCAAAACTATTTTATTATTATTATTCGAAATTTTTTTCCGAAACGAAAACCAACTGAAGCGAACTTCCACTATAAGTAAACATTATTTCATTTCCTCGTTGCAAACTATCACAAACCGCTTACCTCTTATTTCACTGCACTGTCGTGATGTATAATCCCTCGCCGGTTAACTTTTACGAGGCTATTTAAAAGTTTAACCTTTCTATGGTAACGTAAATTTAAGTAAGGAAGTTAATCGCAATCGGGTTTTTGCAGTGGTTTAAAACTTGGATGTCAGTTAGTTATGAAACAGTTTTCAGTTAAACAGTGTATGGAAGGTTTCATATTCAAAATGTTGAAAGAAAATTAAAGTTATTTATAGCAAAACTGAAAAAACATATACTGATATATCGATTAACAAGTTAAATACTATCTACATTTTTACTAGTAGATGCAGTCGTAAAGCAGCAACAAAGGAAAGATGAAATAACAATATCACCAGGCTATCTTTAGCCTACCGTAGTTAGTCGGTCGGTGAAAAAAATAGCTCTAATTAAGTTTTCAACGATATTTCTATAGCAGAAAACTATTTAAAACTCAAATTTTCTGTAGATAGAACTAGAATTTGACATGTTCAATAACGATTAAAGCCCCTAAATAAATAAAGAGTAAAATAAAAGAACTTTGAAAATATCGTGGACCGATAGAGTGTCCAACGAAAGAGTACTTGTATTGTAGATGGTGAATAAGAAATTAGATGAGTACTGTCAAAAAACACAAACTACAGTACTTTGGTCATATAATGCGTAATGAGAAATACGACTTGATCCCAGGTAGTCGTTTTAATTAGTCATGCATCGTCATAGTCGTTCGTCATAACAAGTCATGCAAGAAAAAATCCAGAGAAAACGACCACTTGGAAGAAAAATTCTGAAAAACACATAGTTTTCAAAATTCAGTATACCTACAACTTACATAACTAGGAAAAAAGTAAATAAATAAAATAAAAATATTTTTTTTTTTTTTCAGACACCATAGATCCATAGTTTGTTAGTAAGCAACCTTGTACTAAATTAGTAACAACTGACTGTATGGTGAATATACGGTATATTGTATATGAAGTGTACATTAAAATTTTGTCAAAATAGTTGTAGTACTGTGTAGTAGTTGTCAATATACGTAATATAAAATCCACTGAAATTTTGTCAAAAGTAAAAATTCAAAATAAATTAAATTTACAATTAATGAAACAATAAAATAGTAATTAATAGTGTCATCCTTATAATAACTAGCGTAATCGTCATGTCTAGCGAAATTGAGATGAGAACAACGCTTTGACTTAGAAACCAGAAAGCACCAACTGCGCACTAAACTCACATCGAGACAACTAAAATTAGCTACAAGAAACAAATCGCAAAATAATAGGCTGCGACAGGTGGGTACTCGGCAAGAATAACCTGTGACAATAGCAGGTAGCGGACGGTGCACAATTGCAATTATCCAATACAGAGCGATTCAGCCCGCAATTGCGCGTGAAATGACCTCATCTGTCGTTTAAGCCTTGCACACCTGCGCAGTAACTAGTAATACCAAGCAATTCCCATCACTAAAAGTACTATAGAAATATAGATTCAACAGTCATTGAATTTCTAACTTCTACTCTGGCTTTAAACTTAGTAACTTCCTAAAACGTCGTTTTAGTTGTAGAACTAGAAGTAAAGTCGTTCTTCCTATTCAAATATTTTGAAGTGCGTATATAATTATATTTGCTGGTGAAAGGTTGTATATTAGGTGCATAATTAAATTGTATAGTTTCTCAAAAGCATACAACTACTGCAGAAATAGGTAAGGTGGTACTTCCCTGGACCAACTCTTTGACTCTCTGGGTACTGCTACTCTGTTGGCTACTCTACTACTACTTACGTAAGAGTTACAATTATTATACGAATCAGGCAATCCTTGTTCCACACACATATAGCGCTTTTCTTAAATAATAAAAAAGTAAAGAAAGGAGGAAAAGATGTATAATAAAAAAGTAGATAAATATTATAATAAGACAGATACTAGTAAGCAGTTGGTTGCATGACAGTTTTTCTATATTAATTAAATTTTTATTGAATTGATATTCAACAATTTTTTTGTGAAATTACTCCACTAGTTTGTTACAATTATTAATACAAAGATCGAACACTCAGAAAAAAATCCTTCGATCCGGTCGGATTCGAACCGACGTCTTCTTGCATACCGTGCCAGACGCTATACCAACTAAGCCACGGAACGAACCAACGGACCTCACGAATTTTTCTATGTGCTTGCGTCGTGTCTTTGTATTTGGTTTTTCAACGACTTTTTAGTCGTAGCGCCATCTATGAGAAATCTTTGACAGATTTTTTATAGTTTTTCTATAGTCTGTTCACATACTAGTTCATTGTTAGTAGATAGATTTAAAAGTTCAGAGCGACGGACACAAATGGATTTCCCAACTTTCCTGGCCTGTACGAGTAGAGTCGCACGGTCCATAAAGGATAAACTTTGTATCTTCTTTTATTGAGAACAATGAAAATATTTTCTAGAACCATCATTATATTTTATTAAATATAGCTTTTTATAACGAATGATTCATACATATATCCAAATAATGATCCAGAGATCGAAAGAGGCGGTGTAATATTTACCTACACATCCTGAAAATACAATACACGTAGAATGTATTGTATTTTGTTTTATATTTTTAATGCGTAACTAGTTTGTAATGCCAATATGAATTAGTCGACTTTAAATTCGAATTTGAAATAGAATTCAGGACCACTACTGAGGTAGTTCCAACAGTAAAAAGAATCATCTGACTGTCAATCATTTCACTGCGTCCTTGGCCGAACGGTTATCATACCGGACTGCCACGCAGAGGTCCCAGGTTCGATTCCCGGGCCGAGAGAAACAATTATATAGCCTATATTTATTTCTCTCGTGAGTTTGGGTGTAATTTGTGGTTGTCTATTTATGTGTCTATGGTACCCGCGACACAGGGTTTCCCTGCTGCGGAGCTATATTGAGTGTATGCGTTATTACTATTATCGAAATCGGTTTACAAATGTCAGAGTAATTGCGTGTATACATATAAAAAAACACAGTCGAAATGATAACCTCCTCATTATGAAGGTGTTTAAAAATATAACTATTTTAGTTTTGATGTCTCTCTTCGTATTTTTAATCGCTCCGGAACTTCAGAAGCTGGTGTCAAACTCTCTATATGTATCACCAGATTTAGGGTAATATACCCTGCCAATAGGCCAATCTCTGATAATGACAATATAATATCAAATAGTATTTTCCCTCAATTATAGTATAATTCAATCCTAACTGATCGCAAAATGACCTTCATGCAATCGTTTAATCTCAGCACACTTGGGTTTGCTAACGGGCTACTTGAATCAGACACCATAAGGCGTGGAGGAATCCTGGCAGAAGTTCGTTTTACGGAGTACAGTGTAATTCCCTTTACAATATTAAGAGTGATAATTGAAATACGTGCAGCACTACTGCGATCGCTAATGTACTATACGTGTATTATGTATGTCTCCAGCGACGACAACTTGCCAGATGAAACCTGAGAACCAGCAAATTGCTAAGGCTTTCACCTTTTCTTCGATACAGTTTTAAACAATTAAATATTTTATTTCAAATGTTTTATCTTTTGTGTTGAAAAACAATAATACAATGTGTATTAAGGGCTGTAAATAAGGAATTACGAACGAGACTATTAGACGCCCAAAGTCGAAGACCGAGGGCTTTCAGAGTCGAGGTTTAAAAATGTAGTATGATTACATATGACCTTTTTTCTTCTATAGTCGGTAATGAGAAGATAAACAGCCCGACGGATTTATTTGGGGCATTATAGTCAAGTTAGCCTGCTTGCAATGTGCAAGTGTGATGAAAAATCTTTTTATTTATTACATTTATTTAAAAATAATAACAATGCGCCAAATAACCAGATCGTTGAAACTAGGGAATTCCCTGTACTATGAGAATTAGAGCAACGAAATTCACTCCGGGGCACTACTCTGAACACCCAGACCAGAACCAATTTAGAAAAATTCGTTTCTCAAATAACTTTACCTCTTTCTGCCACCAAGCAGTAGTGTGAATATGACTGCATTCCGGTTTGGAACCGTATGTGTGTTGGTGAATTTACAGGCACAAGGACCATGTCAACTTATAATGTCTCATGGTGACGGGTGCATTAGCAGTGCCCCTCAGATAAACCTCTGAATGACACCGCAACTGTTATGGATAGGCGTGTCGATTACCACCAGGCGCGCGACTTGTTCGACCCGTCACTTGATATCATAAAACAATACTTAAAATCGGAGTTCAGATAAACCCTACTTAGGACTCTTGTTCCTGACTCCTAACACTAAGTGGCTCTGTAGTCTCTGGATAGAAGAGACAATATTTCTTAAGTTTACTAACTTTGAATAAAAGCTACAGCAAAGTTTCCATCTTTTCTTTTGAAACATCTACCGAACAACTTTAGAATATTTCGTAGTTAACATCAAGAATTCTTAGTCACCTGGAAGTAGGTGCATTAAGAATTCTTGAAACTATGTAGAATAATTTTGTGATATAAATTACGGCGCTTTGACAGCTTGTTCTACTGCATATAAAATAATAAAAGTTAATATGAAGCCACATTATCGGCTTACACGCATCCACTGCTGGACATAAGTTCATGAATACGCCAACTCTCCCGGTCGTAAAGCGGTTGGATGCCATCCGCATCTTTATCAGATCGTCCGTCCATCTTCCGCTCCTCTGCAAACATGTCCGACTCACTGCCACATAAGCTTACTGATTTTGCAAGCTGTAACGCCACAATGCGTTCAGATTTTTTCGTTTTAATTCTAAATTACAGTTAGTTATTTTAAAACATTTAATAATCATTAAAAAATTTTACATTTATCGTAGTTGTTCAGAAACTATGAATACTGTAATAATGTAAGTCTGGACGAAGACAGTAGCATTCTGTAATATTTCCTTCCCCTATTCAAACAGTGCCTTAGCCTCCGAAACGAGATTACGTCTCATCTCGTCTTTCTTCGGTCCTACGCAATCTCGCGGTAATCACTGGCTTGCAGTTCGCATAGGTCCACTTCTAGTGATACCTTGTGCGACGTACTGGTACAAAAACGGAAGACAAAATAGTTTAATGCTGATTTAAAAACCTACTACATTAAGCATTAGTTTATAGATTGTTTGCGTTTAATAACACGTATTATTATTTAGCTTCCTAAAACCCCCTGTACATCACACTGTACGTAATATGTGAAGTGATGCATACCCACACAATAGTTTTACTATGATCACGTAAACGCCCAATTTACATTACACAAGAAGCTGTACTGCTTGGTGAATAATTTTTTTTTTAATTTTCCAAAAATACTCATCGGTATATTTCGCTTGCTTCAGATTCTACTGGGACCTGTGCATGCTGTTGCTTTTGGTGGCAAACCTGATTATCCTGCCGGTGGCCATTTCCTTCTTCAATGACGACCTCAGTACGCGCTGGATTGCCTTCAACTGTCTCTCCGACACAATATTCCTTATAGATATCGTTGTTAATTTTAGAACAGGTGAGAATTTTCATTTTATTATTTTAATATAGGTAACTCCAGGACTTTTATATATTGACATTCTAAATGTTAATATTTACGCATAAAGACTATTCACATTACACCGTGCCGGGCGCGAGCCCAGTCACGTACGAGGCTCAGATTGGAAATGCTGCGTACATTTTATATGAAGTAGTTCACATTACAACGTGCCGCGTCCGTGTCACGGACGAGCCCGAGCTGCTTCTGAGGTCCTCCGAGCCTCGGATGCAGCCCGGCCCGCATCGGCTCATTGTAATGTGAACACTCTCTGACTCTGTCTAATTTAAGATCGTGCGGCACGTACGAGGCTCGGATGCCTCGGACACGGCTTTTTTTATAAAAAGAACCGACCTTAAAATTTTATGAAACTACATCTAAGTATTTGTCAAGTTTTATTGAAATCGGTGAACGGAAAGTGAGTGAAATCCAATAAACCGGATTCATCTCCTAATTGGCTATCCTTAGAGGTGGAATATTTTCTCCAAATTAGAATAGATCCACTATTGAGGTACCCCCTTTTTTAACAAAACAAGAATCATCGAAATCGGTTCACAAATGTCGGAGTAATCGCGTAACATATACACACAAAAGAATGCAGTCGAATTGAGAACCTTCCAGTAGTAGTAGTAAAGTTCCTTGTGAAAGAGTTCATCAGGGAAGTATTGATACGATAGCTATTTCTGCCGCCAAGCACTAATGTGAGCATTACTGCGTTCCGGTTTCAAAGGGTAAAGGGTACTGGTGAAATTACAGGCACATGGGACTTGTCAACTTATGTCGCAGTATTACCTTTCAAATCTTTGCGTTTTAAACTCTGAGCTTTGGTTACTGTAACTGTTACGGACAGGCGAGTCGCTTGCCACCTGGACCACGATTTGACCGTCCCGTCACTTGGTATCATAAAAAATACCTCCTTTTTGTAAAGTCGGTTAAAAATTAAAAACCATTGTTATACATGTGAAGGTTTACAATATTTGACCTCAATCTGGGGAAGTTCACAGGACACTTCCCAAAACACCGAGAACTAAACCATATTGGTACTTAGTGACCTAAACGGGGCAAACCTACATCAAGTGTCCTATATGCTAACCACAGAAGCCGTCTCTTAAAGCCTTGTTACATTTGCTTAGTAATCAATCCTGAAGTTTCAAAAGATAAATTAGATTGTTCTCCAGCTGTTCTTTTAATATTATTTCTACATCTACTTTAATGTCCGTACCAAAGGTTTTGCTGACTCAACCCGCGTTCACAATTTTGATTTATACATTCTCAATTCTCTTCCAGTAAAAAAAAAATTACCGTATCTCTTATCTTTCCAGGAATAATGCAGCAAGATAATGCAGAACAAGTGATATTAGATCCCAAGTTAATAGCGAAGCACTATTTGAGGACATGGTTCTTCCTTGACCTCATCTCTAGTATACCACTAGATTATATATTCTTGATCTTCAATCAGGTAAACGTACGTTGCAATTTGGCCGTGTTGTTCTATTACTAGTTTTAATCTATCTTTTATGTTATTGAATTCTGTTTCAGCTTATGGGTGTTCATTTATTTTTAGTCCTGTTTTTAGACTTTTGTTCTATTTTGGTTACTCATTGTGATTTTTTTATGTTACGACGCCACGAGACCCAACGTGTCATCGTATTTTTCTCGTAGGTCTATGATATAACAGGTTTGATTCGATGGAGCACTTAGAACCATATCTGTGTTTTTATTTTACGTTTTTTTCTTCCCTTTTTATAATTTTCAATGCACTTTTTTATCTCTTTGCACGTTTTTAATATCACTAGTAACCCATATGATTCTGTCAAACATGCTTAGCGATGTTATTTTTTTTATATATCCTTCGCTGTTTTAAGGCGTTATGTTCTAAAGTCAATGATCGTATGGGGTACCTACTGATCCCTTTCTTGATGTCAATACTTTCTAATTGCCACTTTTACGAGATTTGCACAAGCTGCTCTAAAAACTAATTTTGTTACTAAATACTACTGGTCAATCCAATACAACTCTTTTTAAGGATTAGACATTCCTTTATCTAATTAATATAATGTTACTGGGATGCACCTCTTCTTTTATATTCTTCTAATAATGCTGAATTTACATCAAATTCACAGCATGGTTCTTATAATATTTTTGTCTCTTTCCAATTTGCACGTTTCTCTTTCTAAACACATAAACATGTGAACTGGAACACGCACTGTCGATATTCTTGACTCTTAACTACCTAATTACAACACGACCAAATTGTTTACATATTAATTATAATTAGAAATTGAATCACATTATAAAACACTAATAACTTCATTTGGATTAAAGAAGCAGCAACCGAGCTTGTAAAAAAGGATTTCACAAGCTGAATAATAACGCTATTATAAATGTTATAAGCTTCCACTAATAGCCCTACTGAGAGAAAAAAGAATGTAAATTAACAGAACAAACCATAATTATAACATGTTTATTACGCTTCAGCACTTTTCTTTGGCTGAAATTGTCTTTTCAATGTCAGCGAGTGCATGTTTACACTTCGACAGCAAAAAAGCATTTGCCACGTATAATCGACGCTCCGAGAAGTATATATTTACCCGGAGTGTCGGTTTTGTTATGTTTTTACGACTAAGGCGTCGCTTTGTGTTGACAGGATTTTAGTGAGAGCTTTCAAATTCTTCATGCGGGGCGCGCTCTTCGGATACTCCGGTTAGCGAAGCTGCTTTCCCTGGTGCGGCTGCTTCGACTCTCAAGACTCGTCCGATATGTATCGCAATGGGAGGAAGTATATGTAAGCCATCATCCCTACTAACACTAGGACTGTTACAAACTAAACACTGCTCTAACCACATTCGCTCACATCTACTGACGAAACTAACTAACTAACCAAAATATAATATTGGATTAATGAAGATTCTTAACTGGAGACTTAAACCCTAGATTAACTAGCGAAGATGACGCAATGATGACGATGTTAACTGTAATAGTGAGTAGATAACCTAATAACGTGTATAAGTTTTGTTGTACTCCTGTATTATACCATTCCCACCCACTGTATGTCAGCCCCACGTCCCGCTCTGCACTTCTCTACTGCTTCTCTGCAAGCTTCTTTCTGCCTGAGCACGCTCACTCGTGACGTCTATCTCTTCTTCTCTGTTACTCGCCGCGACACCCGCGAATGGCGCCCGACTACACGACTACGACACGCCGCAAACGTCCAAACGTCAACTCTCGACCGCCGACCCGATAGTCACACGCCAATATAACGTTTGTTTTGCAAAATTGTTGATTATTATTTTGCCGCTTTTTTGAGCCTCTAGAGTTCTAATCGCATAAATATCGCTAACAATGAACATTTTAAAATGCGATTAATAGCGAAGTAATCATAATAAAGCTTAGTACAAAAACAAACGTAACGCAAAAACTCAAAACAAAGCCTATCAAACAACCTATCACTCATCAAACCTTCGTAGCCCGTAGCCGTAGCACTTCGTAGAACTTACCTTAAGTAAAATTTAACGCTCGTACAAAGTGTACGCCTGTACGATTGAATCGTACCTGTAAACGTTTTTATACAACTAAGTAAGTATATAAAACTGGTGCGAGTACAAAGTGAAGAAAAAAACGGAATAATGATGACATCGACGCGTACACAGCTCAAACGTAAAATATTTGAAACGATGAAACCGAAATCGGGATTGAATAGGTAATTCGTTACGAACGCGATAGTAGACGAAAATTGGCCGCGGACACACCGAGAGAACACGATCGCGTCGCGTGGTAAAAAGGTGGAGAGGTGGTGAGAAGTGGAGCACGGACACGGTGGTAGTGCGACTGCAGTGACGGCGTTGTGTGCAGATGAGTCCCGGTCCGCAGCCACGTGGCGCGCCGGGCGACGACGGCGCGGGTTCCCGCGACCTCGCTTCGCAGGTGCCGTATGCGTCGCGCCACTAGCCATAGCCACTAGCCGCTCAGATAGCGTACGCGTAGGGGCCTAGCCCGCGAGCGTCTCTCGTTGTCGGTGTGATGTTAGTGCATCCCGTGTGTCCGTACCCGCCCGCACGCGCCCCGCCCCGCCCAACCTCGCGACGACCCAGCGCCTGACCTCTGCCGGGCGCGCCTGGCTCTCTTCCTACTATCTCGTGTTTCTCGCTTGTTTTCTAGATCTTGCAGAATCTTCAAAAAAAGCGCACGGAACGGAGGGGACGCCTCAGCTCCGAAGTTGCCAAAAAGAAGGGTCGCACCAAAAGCAATCTGATCTTCAAGGTAACCAGGGTCGGCACGAGCCGGCACGCATGTGCTCGTTCGCCCGCTTAGCATGCTGCCGGCGCCGCCGGGCGTCCTTAGACCGCTGCGTACGCTTGGCTTCCTCTCTCTCTCTCTCTCTCTCTATCTTTGGCGTTTCTGTTCTGACCCTGGTCCTGCCGGCGGCCGCGCGGGCAGAGACGCGCGACGCGACCGGGGCGCGCGACTTCGCGGCGGCCGTTGCCGCGTACCCCCGTCGCCGCGCCGCCCACCACGCATGCAGCTCGACATATCGTCTCACGCGTTCACATTTTATTTCTCACTACTTTACCAATCCATCGGTAGAGAATCATCGCGATGCTTGAATTCGAGCGTCCTTGTCGCGCGCAGTCCGCACGGCTTCCTTTAGAGACGAAGCTCCCTTTAGGCTCAGTATTGATGAGTGGCGTTTTTTTCCCAGTTCCTCAACATGGCGTCAGTGTTCATGCGGATATTCAACCTGATCTGCATGATGTTGCTAATCGGACACTGGTCCGGTTGTCTGCAATTCCTTGTTCCCATGCTGCAAGGGTTCCCGCCCAACTCGTGGGTCGCAATTAATGAATTACAGGTCAGTATTAAAATCCACTATATTTAAAAAGACAGATAGCCATGACAAGTAATACAATTTTTTATCCATAATTTACATGACATTGCGACCAATTTTCAGGAAGCGTTCTGGTTGGAGCAGTACTCGTGGGCGCTATTCAAAGCGATGTCGCACATGCTTTGCATCGGGTACGGCCGGTTTCCGCCGCAGTCGCTCACAGACATGTGGCTCACGATGCTCTCCATGATCTCTGGAGCCACCTGCTACGCCCTCTTCCTAGGTCACGCCACCAACCTCATACAAAGTCTTGACTCTTCCCGCAGACAATACAGAGAAAAGGTAACATGATATTCCTTTTACCTCGTCACTTTTTCATCTACTGTAAATCCCAGTTCATTTTACATCAACTTAGCTCTGATTCACCAAGGAGCAGTTATGCCACGAAATATCTTCAAAATACAATTAGGTATATTTCAAAAGTGACATTTCGTCGCTTTTCTTCTTTGTGAATCAGTTTTTTAGTCTTCTGCTATAATTCGTTGGACAATAATGACCTATCTACCTACCTAATAAAAAGCAAATGGCAAACCGTTATGAACACCACAGCACAAACTATTGACTAATAGCAGAACCTTTTCGGCCCGCGTTTAGTACGAAATAACTGTTACGAACAAGCATGTACCTAGTCCCGTATGTCTCATCACTAAAGAAAAACATTGACTGTTTCAGAGATTAGACGTGAGTATTGAGTTAATGTGTGTCGTGTGTCGTTGTTATGTGTACATATACAATTTACATGTCATTATATCCATAACTAACTGTCATGATATCATTTAAATAACAAAATGTAGTCTTAGGGGCCATTTCATTTGAGGTGTTCATAACAGTTTCCTTTCACTAACAATTCCAAGTCTATTCCAAAAAACAACATTATTTGTGACACAAATTGAAATGTTGCAAAATTTTTTAAAGAACCTTGTCACTCATCACCTGAATACTGCTTTAATAAGCAGTAAGAATACCTACTATTCTATGTAAAATAACGCATATCCCTACGTCTCTTATGTACCTACACCTATTGTTTGGAATAGACTTTATTACACAAATTAAATTTTGGGTAAAACTTTGTTTGACTGGTAGCTTATTAATAAAAACAAAATTGACCTTATTTTTATCTCACTGAGCCAATCAGGTCATGGCGGAATTTTATGTGATTTCGCGAAAAAGCTATCAATCAAACCCAATTAAATGTCGTGTGGTGTTCTACGGTTATTTATAGAGTAAAGGGGTGTACACATTCACAAATTGCAAGCATGGTTTACGATTGACTTCGGCAAGCGTGAGAGTGAATAACACTGCTTCACCAAGTACGTGATGAATTAGTCAATGGAAAATTTAGTTTCAGATTAGATAACATCTTGTACAAATTATTTTGAATGATGTGTTTAACTTACTTCTTCGAAAATTGTAAATTAATAGTTAGCACTTTAACGGATTTTACTACCTAGCTTATTCTAAGGGAATCCACGTAAATTGAAGTAAAGCATTCCATAAAATGTAACTGTACATACAAAATCTGATTCGTGAAATTCCAGGTAAAACAAGTAGAAGAATACATGGCATACCGAAAGTTGCCCCGAGAAATGCGTCAGCGTATCACGGAGTATTTCGAGCATCGATACCAGGGAAAATTCTTCGACGAAGAAGTGATCCTCGGTGAGCTGAGCGAGAAGTTGCGAGAAGATGTCATCAACTACAACTGTCGCTCGCTCGTCGCATCGGTGCCTTTTTTCGCAAACGCCGACTCCAACTTCGTGTCGGACGTCGTCACAAAGCTACGATATGAAGTCTTCCAACCAGGTTGGTATTATGCTGATTATCAATTTGTAGTCGATCTTTTTTAAGATGGAGTAAAATGACCGTTCATTGCACATAAGTGTTACCCACTTGCAAGCAACTAGTGATTGCAGTCCATAAATATTATATCGACTATAGACGGAATGTTGGTAACGCGTATGCAATAAATAGTCGAATTTGTTTTGAATCATCAGCGGCACATTATTCGTCCAACTTCTGGGCTCAGGTTCATTTGAATTGTCAATTTTTGGAAATATGTACAACTAATTCTATTAAAAATAGAAATAGGAGACATTTTCAAGTTTTTCGTTTTAATTTAATGTACATAATCATATCCGCCTGTCGCTATTAAAATGTGTATGAATAAAAATTCATTTCGGTACCTACTAATAAGCCAACTGTCAAAATAAGAATAAAGAATACAATAAAGCAGTTAATAATCATTAGAATGTCGTAGCATTCACAATTCGGACATTTTCAGCAAAATTTTACCTACTTTCGTAATCTATCGATAAAACCGTCGACAACAACTACATGACTAGTCAAAATTTTATGAAAAGTGGCAACTCTGCAAATGTCATCTCAAACTCCGTCTTCAAAAAGACAAGCTTATAGCACTTGTACATTACAAAGACACATGGTTAGCATTTACTCTTTAGTCCTACGATGTTCATTGTTCAAATATATAATTTCAGGTGATATCATAATAAAAGAAGGTACCATCGGTAACAAAATGTACTTTATACAAGAAGGCATCGTGGATATCGTGATGGCGAACGGCGAGGTAGCGACTAGCCTCTCTGACGGCTCCTATTTCGGCGAGATCTGCCTTTTGACCAACGCACGAAGAGTCGCCTCCGTCCGGGCCGAGACCTACTGCAACCTCTTCTCACTTTCCGTGGACCACTTCAACGCAGTGCTCGACCAGTATCCTTTGATGCGGCGCACGATGGAAAGCGTCGCCGCCGAACGACTCAATAAGATCGGGAAGAACCCCAATCTAGTAGCGCATAGAGAAGACGATACGACATCGGAAGGGAACACGATCAACGCCGTGGTAAACGCGCTGGCGGCTGAAGCGGAACACGTGAGCTTGTCGGACGACAGCGTGGCGCGGCTTTCAGAGCGGTCGCTGGGGCTAGCGCTGCAGCCGCTGCAGGCGGCGTCTTGCCGCATGGCGGGCGTGGCGCTGCCCGGGCTGGGCGTGGCCGCGGCGGCCGCGCTGCCGAGGCCCAAGTCCGAACACGACTTCAGCTCCGCGCAGAGTGCGGCAGCGGCCACGCTCTCGTCGGTCGGCGCCGCCTTCCACAAGTCGGACGCCGGCATCGCCCCCTGACGCCGCACCGTGTGCTAGGCCGCGCGAGGCCACCGATAGCAATACTAGGCTTAGTGCGAAGCGCGCGCCGCCTCGCTAGTTGTAGCGTAGACACGTATCATAGCTGCGACTTCGCCGGGCGCGCACGCACCGCGCCGCCCGCTGAATCTCATTTTGTGATCTTATACTTAATTCTCCTGTGTTATAATTTAGGTTAAATTTTATATCATTGACGCTGTGAGGAATCGAATACGCGACGTATTCCGATTGTATAGATATACCTGTTATATATTGAAGATGATACTATTGAATCTTTATAGAGATACCTTGCCATAAAAGAGAAAAATAATTATATAGACTAGACTGAAAATGTAAAGATATCACTATTTTATGCTTTGTTGGCGTATGACATAGACCTCTATTGTTGATGTGGAATATTCGGTCGTTAGATACGAACGTTCGAGATGTATGTTTAACGTTCCTGATACACGATTCGAAGTATTTATTATATTGAAGTTGTTTATAATGTTTATAGAAGTTGTATCGTGGGGATTTAGGGCGTCGTGCTCCGCCGCCGCTTCTGGGACACTCGTCGTGGAACATTCCCGATGACTGTTCCTTAAGGTTGCGTCACAAAAAAAGTCTCAAGTGCTCTTCCCATTGTTATGACGAGTGCCATAGTTTCGGGCGAGTACCTCAACATCACAGGACCCGGAGTCGACGGTGGCGACGGCGCGGCGTCAGACTGCACAAGGGACGCACAACTAAAGAGCCTCACGCGCAATTCCAATAGCACACAGTTGCTTTCTTCATTTTAATTATAAGTAGTAATATCTACCGATAATCGACATAATTAGCGCAACCAATTCTCTCGGTTTCCTAAGTAGAGGTGATCAGTAGCGCTTCGAATCTTTTAAGATTTTCTTTGTAAATATTGTAATGTCGAGGATTCGCGTTAGTGCCGTTTATTTCGTTGGAGTGTGTAAGATAGATCCCAATATATTGAAAATGCAGGCACAGGTGTAGGGTGTACATAAATGTAACAGTTCGTTTGCTTGTGTAATTTCTTTCTTCAAGAAAACCAGGTCTTTTAAATTCACCGTGTTAACATGCCTTATCTCAGACGTAATTAAATTTACATTGGCAGCTTTATCTATACACTATTAAATGCTTGATCATAACACCTGTTTATGACAAAGAATCGATGACCTTCCACTCTAGAAGGTAAAGACTACATGTGTGCCTCTATATTCAATAGGTAAAGTGGGGTTTGCGGGCGTTCGTTCGAGCGGTCCAGTCAATTAATGCGAGACGGACGATACGTCTCTTCTCGATGCACTAAACACTTCATACCTTGTTTTTAATTGTAGGGAAAATAATTTATTGTCGATAGCGATCATTTTGTAGGAATAAGTAGGCCGGAGCGTTAACAAATTCGGACGAATTACGTTTTGTGATAGCGCAGCGGTTAGCTGCGAGCGCTGCGGTGGGCGGGTCGGGACCGGCACTACTCTACTAGTACATACTGCGCATGATACGAGCTTGTTCGTCTTCTTTCCATGCTGTACCTACGAGTTAACACTTAGTCCGGCGCCTTAGAGGCGGCTTCGCAATCGCTTCCTTATTTTAAAGTAACATTAAGTTCACGACTAGAGTACGAGAGCAACATATCCTAGCGAGCAGTTAGCCATGGCCCGAGTCCCCCGCACCAGCGCAAACCTTTGGCACGAATCATCGTTGACTAATTCTTATAGTGTCATGACAATTTGTAAAGATGGTTTTGCAAATGTTGACTTTTTAGCCAAAATATAGATAATGAATGACGAACCAATACGCAGTAGCTTACTCGTAGGAAGCAACCTAGTTCTCAGTTTGGCGACTAACACCAATAGATACTTTATACTCGTAAGATATTTATACAAATTGAATCTTAGCAGAGTGACTATCTGTCAATTTATCTACAAAGAGATTAATAACTACGTTTGAATTCCCAGAAGCATTTATTTATCGTTGTTTTATCTGAACATTACTGCTTTTGTAAAATATATAAATTTTATAGAAGAGATCTATTTTTATTGAAGTTGAGCTACTGGATGTAAGAAAAACTATTTAAAAACATTTTTTTTTAGATCTGATTGTTATTTAAAACATTCATAATTATACTAATTTCTGGTATCTATTTTCACCAAAAGTGCTCATCGCTGTCAAGAAAATTAGAGAAAATGCATTAAAGAATGAAGAAAACTGTGCGATTGTTTTATTTCCCAAAAATGTAAAGACCATAACCGAAAAATTATGATTACTCTCTTCTTACGTTGCTAACTTTTCTTGATATTTTGTCTCTACTTTTTTGTTATTGTTTTCCTTCATAAGATCTAAAATAAACTTCGCGATACCCCTGAAAGTCAAGTTATCAAACTTGACTGAAAATAATTATTTTTAATAAAAGTCTAACCATAACTGAAGCTCATCATCTTTTGCATCAGCGCAAAAGTGATATAACCCATAGATGGTATAACCCTATTAAAAATTAGTTACACCAATGGTCTGCGCTTAATAATTAAAAGTTTAATCAAAAATATTATTTATTATTACTGAAGTATTATTTCAATTAATATTTTACATAAATAAATTTAATGAGGTTTACACCACTAATGCGCTTATACAGCATATTTTACACCTAATGATCAATACGCTAAAAGGAACATTGCAATAGAAACTATTGTAGCCTGAGAAACAATACTACTGGCGCCATCCCACGATGGTGATGACAAATTATTGTCGTATAGCGACATCTAGGGTTGAGTAGCAAAATAACTAAAAAGTTGTTTTTTAATTTATTACGCTTTGGTTACGAGGCTATCAGCTACAACTAAGAAGCAGTGTTTTTATTGGATTTGGCATCACAGGCATCAAGGAGTTCAGCTGTAAATAGGACAACGCTATACAATTTAGTGTAGTGCTTTATTTTTCACTCTATACAAATGTAATTTGTAGCATTGAAAATAACTATATCACTTGACATATGCGTTAAGTGTTGCCCGATGGTTATATTTCTTACGTTTTGTGTAACTTTTGACCTTCTCGCAAAGTAACGTTTAAAAGAAAAAATCTATTTTTCGTAACTATTTTAAATTCAACTATATTGGTTATTATAAATCCTTTAAACTCGCACCCAAATTAGACAAGTAACTCAGAGATGGCACAAACAAAATGAAATCAATAAATTAGGTACTGGTTTGATATGGCTTAATTTTTCTTTAGCGTACTTACATTTTATTTTTAGGAGTTAAGCGTATACAATATATTTTACAGTTAGAATTTTTAATAAGAATATAGTAATAAAAGAACTTTGTAAAATGTGACTTTTGCAACAGAAATATAAATTTTCAAGTAAGGAAATGTTATTTTCAGCTCAAGGGCTTTGGTAACACTGTGTGCTTGGCAAATTGCCAATTGCATCTGTGATTGGATCTGATTAAAGGAATAAGTTGCTGCGTTTGATTTTGCTATTATAAGTAAATAAATAAACTTAATAACATTTAAAAACCACAAACACAAAAACTTAAATGTGTTACACGTCGTGATATATTGCTAACAATTAGTGGCAAAATAATACGTTAATTTGCATTGTTTATTGTGTTGAAATTATCATGTCAACGAGGAGAGCGCGAATCAAAGCAGTCGCTGCTTTGCCACCGAGGAGAAAAAATGCAGATGCAAAGAACAAGCAAAGTGTGCTTAAGGAGGGTTATGAGAAAGGCCCGCCAACACCGAAGACACCCCGAGCGAACAGTGGTAAAAAAGATGAAACAAAATCACCAATTCCAAACACCGATAATAAATCACCTGTTGTAAAGGCCGTACGCACTCCACCGCCCTTGATACCGATTTCAACTACTAAAATTCAGTTAGAAAATGTACCTTCACCTAGGCCAGAAATTTCTAAAGAACCTGTACCAAGAAATACCACGCCACAAATCGAAAAAGAAAAGTCCGACTCTCCACAATCTGAAAAAGTATCTGTCATAACATCAGCATCTAATTCCAACTATGTGACAAATAATCCACCACCTAAAACCACTTCAGTGAAACACCCTTCTCCTAAAGACTCATCGCCGAAGGTCATAAATGTTGTTAGACAAAATAGGGACGATATAGAAAAAACAAGTGGCATAGACTGTGATATTGAAAATGTACAAGTACTTAATATTCAGAATATGCAGGCAAATCATATTCAAAATGCACAGGAAATTGCAGAAAAAACAATGGAAAATTCAGATAAAGAAAATGGAATTGATAAAATTGTGGATACTCCATCAGACTCTGATAGAGAAAAGAGGAATGACATTCGTGATGGTAAGTTTTAACATGTGGAATCTGCTAAATACACCAAATAGCTTACAATGATTATAAATTGTTAATGGAGACCTTTTCAGTTATTAGTTCGATATTATTGACTAAGGACACTTAATTGTTGGTGCCTTTGTAATTGATATGGACAAATGCACTACTTTTTTAAATTAACCTATTGTGTCCTAGTGCTGAGCAAAAGTCTCCCCCAAAATCCTCCACTACTCCCTGTCTCTGGCAATTTCCCATCATTCCTTCTCAAGCATCACCTCCTCGGGTAACCCAGGAGTGACTGGAATGTACTATATATCTTCTTTTTTTAACCACTGTCGAGTCAATACTGTGCACAGTAGGTCTCTTAATGCATGTCATTACTTCTAGTGTTATGCCTTCCCTATCCAATTTTTCCTTATTCCCCATTTTGACAAGATCTACAGTCCAGTGTAGCAGTTGCCTACCTAGATTTATGACCCTTCTCTGGCTATATGTAATAATACAATAAAACTGCTTGAAGCACATTAATCATTATCTTAAACTGATGAATATCAATATGGGGATTGTCCATGAATCAAGTCCAATGTTTTGGAAAGTATAGAGAAAAGAAACTCATTTTCTTAACTGTCACACTGACCATTGTGGTTTTAATGTTATAAAATTAAGTAGGTACCTATGGCAAAGGATGGAAATTTTAAAAAGAGAAACCAACATGATATTGGGTCAGAGATGATTTTACAGAAATGTATTGTTGCAATAAGCTATATGAATTAATCCCATAATATTGAATTGCACACTCATGAATGACATACCATAAAAATAACCAATTAAAATACTGAAAATCACAGACATACAGACAATCATTAAAAAAACAAAGACATTGGTTGAACAACTTGTCTGCCATTATAATATTCAACAAAAAGAAATTATATATTATCTTAAAACAATAATGCAACTTTCTCAATTTCATATTATTATGTGCATTTACTCTACTATACATTTACTATGCATAATCAAGTAGTGTAAAAATAAAGTACATTAACTATAGTCCATTTGTTTAGGTACTTAACTAAATGTAAACAATCTTGATACATCTTTTTATTGAAACACATGCTTTACAAATCAATAGGTATAAAAATAGGCATGCAATTACATATGCAGCTAAGTATTTGTATTTTGTATTTGAAGGTAAGGGAAAATCATTTTATAAATGTATATTTCATTAAATAGACATCTCAAGATTGTTTACATTTATTTAAGTACCTAAACAGATGGACTATAGGTCAAAATTATTTTACTATGGCATGTGTGATGGAACTCTGCCTTGTTGGACAAAACCGTCAGGCATTTTGTATGGGAAGTAAATGTTGCATGCCTGGATTGTTGGATCAAATAGTCAGGTGTTTCCTTGATTCACTATTAATTGAAAATCATAATGGAGATTACTGTACCAAATTGTGCAATGTTAACCAACCAATACGAACTCATTTTTTTAAAACAAACCAAAGAGAATTCAAGTGTTATCTATATGGTATCCACTCACAACAAACCTACATATAAATTAACTTCTATTTCCAGATTACAGTGTACCAAGTGTACCAGAAAGCATAACTGATGAAAGTGCAGTCATGGATGGTATTGTTCCATTACAACCAGGCAAGAATGCTCCCAAACCAATAGATCTACTGAAGAATGCAATCATATCAGAAAATGCTGAAGTACTTTTTGATCCTATTGTGCCTTTGCCTTCGCCGAGTAAAGTTAGACCGAAACTGCGGCCTATCCCTAGGTTAGCACCAAATAGGAGAAACAGTGTACAGGTAACAACTTGTAAACCAATGGTCGGAAAAAGGTGTTCCACATGTATAGATACATATATAGATATAGCTACAGGGAGTGACATAGAGTTATTAAAACCACCAAATATATATAATATCTTTTTCGTATTCCGGATTTCCGGAATGGTTTTATTGCATCGTAAGACAAAACGACTGACTTAGGAAGTCGAAGTTGGATTTTAAAGTAATTCTAATGGTCCATGTAAAAAAATGCAGTAAATCTGACCTTTTACCAAAGCAAAGAATAAAAAAGTAAGCCCCTAGCTTTAGAGACCACTGGCTGTCAGTTATCTACTGCATTTTTTTACATGAACTATTAGAATTACTTTAAAATCCAACTTCGACTTCCTAGGTCAGTTGTGTTGACTTACAATACAGTAAAACCATTAACGGAAATCCGAAATTCGAAACGTCATTAATTAATATTTGGTTATATTAACACTCCTTGTAGTTATATCTATACATGTATCTATATTCATGTATATATATATGTGGAACACCTTTTTCCAACCATTAATAATAACACAATTATGATTAAATCAACATGCTTCAAGCACATCTATATAATGTCGATATTGAGGGCCTGTTAATGATGCCATGACCGTCTGAATGCTGGCATTATCTGGGAGGCATTTGCCCTAAATAGGACGAGATTCTTTTAACAACATTATCTTGCTTTCAAGGACGTCAGACGTGGGTTTAAAACTGACAAGTTAGACAAGAAAATTCGTATTATTGTTTTAATAAATTATTTCCTTTTAAATCAATTACAGGGCTAAAGACGACATTGAATTTGTCCACTTTTGAAATGGTTTTATTAATGTTGCTGAAATGTTGAAACCGTAAAGGTTTCTATAGAACGTCATAAAAGATCCAACTGTACACATAAACCACTATTTATTTTTGGCTTTTCAAATGAAATGATCACACAATGGTTACCTGAACCAATAATAATTCTGTTGTTTAATTTGGTAGGCACAAATATAGTCTATGAACCACATCTGACAATGGAAATGAGCACACTTCTTTATCAACCTTCTTTGCATGTAATAATTATTTTAGTTCTATTTAGAATCTAATAGCATTTCAATATTATTTGATGAAACAAAGGTATAGAGATAATGCAGAATAAGATTCCTTAACCCATTCATGGACAGTACTTGATAGTAATTCACACCAAAATGTCACTACTTTGTGCCATAGTGTTTCATCATATCAGCCAGAATATGTCTACTGCTGAACATAGGCCTCCACCAAAGATTTCCAGACTAGTCGATCGGACGCGGCGTGCACCCATCGGGTTACCCGCCGCCCTTCCCAATTATCCGTCCATCTAGTAGGGTAGTCCACTGAACGCCTTTCGGTTCGTGGTCTCCATTCGAGAACCTTTTTGCCCCAACGGCCGTGTCAGTTCTACGAGTTAGGTGCCCTGCCCACTACCACTTCAGCTTGCTAATCCTTTGAGCTATGTCAGTGACTTTCGTTCTTCTATGGATCTCCTCATTTCTGATTCGATCACGCAAAGAAATACCGAGCATTGCTCGCTCCATAGCTCGTTGAGTGACTTTGAACTTTTTTATGAGGCCCATAGTAAGTGACCACGTCTCAGAGCCGTAGGTCATCGCTGGCAACACGCGCAGCTCGAAGACTTTAGTCTTCAAGGACTGCGGTGTTGCGGACGAGAATACAGACCAGAGTTTTCCGAAAGCTGGCCAACCGATTCGGGTTCTACGATTGATCTCTTTCTCGAAGTTGGCTCGGCCTAATTGGATGATTTGTCCAAGACACACTCGTTCCCATAGATGTAGGAGTGTGCTCACATTGATTCAAAGTCATAATTACGCTCTGTCACTGATGGATGATCCAGTCAACATTCTTGTATAAATGAAAGTATGGTTATAACAATGGTAGAATGATTATCATTTTATCATTGAATTATTACTAAAAACAAAAAATTTGGTTAAACCTAGTATTGCGATACCTTACACTTAAGTTGCAAGCCACATTTTTTTTACTTTTTTACTTAAATATTTATGTTTATTATAGGTTCCAAGTTTGAAAGTAAACATTACACTAAGTGATTTCTTTACTGTTAAAAATAGAACCTATAGTAGATTTATATTTAACTTAAAAAATAAAAAATGCTATTTTGTGGCTTACAGCAATTGACGTGAGAGGTATCAATTTATGTAAGTAGCTTTAGATGTTATGCTCTCCTTAATTATCAAGGTTTCATATAATTAAGTTCTAATTTTATGCTAATGAATTATAGTGCTACCTGTATTTCGAGTGGAAAATTTCCAATCAACCAAAGTCTAACTCAAATTCAGGGCAGTGCAAGCGAGTCCGAAGACGAGAGCCGCCGTGCATTACTAACGACCGGTGGGCCGACAGCTTTGCCGCCACGGCAGCGACACGACTCCCACACTTCACTCAGCACTATGTTATCTGCTCCTATTAGGTAACTACATCATCACTTTTATGTACATTCGAGACCATCACCAAATCCGTAGGGGTTGTAGAATGCAATCAAACTATAAACTCTGAAGATAACGCTGCAGTATATTGTGTACACGTGTCTGGCGTGCATTTTAAGTGAAATGTGTATACAGTTGTATAACTGTATACATGCCAGTTATCTTACATTTGTCTGCTATCGGCATGCCTTTTATGTGTATGCACATATTAATTACCTACACAAACCATATACATGCTAGTTACATTGCCATTGCTTTCTATAAGTATGCAAATTGTCCTTTTTTGCATAGGTCTGTCATACTACATAATAGTTTCAAAACTTACATTATTAATCGATTACGAAACGAAAACCGATAAGTCAATATTATGTTTCATAGATAATTTGTACTTCTAGGGAGGTGAACCGAACGAGAACCGACTCTGTGAGTTCGAGTGTCAGTCAGGTGACCGTGCAGCAGCCGCCTCCTACATCGCCTGTAAAAGAAAAGCATTTCACTAAGTGGGTAAACTTGACGTTTTGGAGCTTTTCGTCTACATGGTTATTATATTGTATAATGAAATATTTTCCTTGTATTCATATGGAATTATAAAGCATCACCTCTTGTCAACCTCTGGTAGCTATAAAGGTACCTGGTTGAGTGAAGATAAACTTATTTCTCACAAGTAGCGCTACGGCAAAAAAAAAATAATAATAATAAATTTATTTATTTAGGCATAAATCCCATAATTTACAAAATTACATATAATTAAATTTCAAAATTAGATTACAAAATTACACTATGATTAAAAACTGTAAAATAAGAATAATAACTACAAAACGCCTAAAAACAACAATAGCATCGCGAAAAAATGACTTGCACCAATAAGTTTTTCGAGTTCTTTAGCCTCTCAGTAAAAGACCATTTTCTTTTTCTCATTAAAGCGTAAAAATCGTCCACCCTGTTCAGGGCAAACATACCAGATGCGCTGCAACGCCATGACAAACCCAACATGACACGAAATGCGTTATTATACTGCACCCGTAACATGCCGAATGACCGTTTAGTGTAGTTATACCACAGCTGACTAAAAAGCCGTTAAGACCAAAAACTAGTATCTATAACAAACATATAGAGAAATTCGTAATATCTACTGATTCGGTTTGTAGCTTAGATGTTTATTTAGTGTAGTGAGTAATGCGAGCGGTGAAAAAACATCTCTTTTTATCATTTATAAAAAAGATGAATGTAAATTAAGAGGTTTCATGTGATGTAATTTTTTATGAGCTTGGTTAGAGAATTTTAGTTAAATTTTATGAGTTTTTTGGCTCGCAACTAGTTAATTTTGTGACGATCTACAAACCAATAACTTACTACTTAATTTTGCAGTAACTTCCAGTAAATATTCAACTTTTTCTGTTACTAGAACTCGTCGTCAAGAAATGAGCAAACGAATGTGGCGACGCCGTCGTGACACTGCCAAACCAGACGTACTCACTATGTACGATTTGATCTTCTTCAATCCTACGACCAATCCGATTGTGTAAGTGCACGTTTATCTTTTAGAGCTTTCTTTGCAATATGAAGAAACTACAAGAAACTGAACAGCTGAGCTGAAGACCTCTTAATAAGTAGAAGTCGTCAATATCAGGCAGCTGATACCTTCGAAAAGACGGATTGTCTCTCAATCATGAACACTACTAACCAAAAGTTGTAAAGATCATATTATATGAACGCATTTTGCACTTGGAATGAAATGGATACTACGGAGTGATAACTCGAGAGGACTGCTAATCTCCATAACTCTGAAAAAGGTGAAATCCCGTGTTTTATCTAGATGACGCTGATCAAAGCTTTGAAGTAGTTTAAATTATGTAAATAACCGTGGATATCAATTAATTTCTCTTTAATATGAAATATGAAGTCAGTTTTTCTCTGTAATATTTTTCAGATATTACAGATAATCATAAATAAAATAAATTATAATATATATATATATATATATATATATGATAAATTATTTTCTGAACTTTGACAAATGAACCCGACATTGTGTGTTACAAACTAATTTATAAATTAACGCTTGCTAATATGGGCACAGATTACTTAATATATGAACAGATGACGGTAATCCTAAGCAAAATCAAAAGAATAGCCTGCCGGCTATTCATAAAAATTTGTGCAATAAGCGCCATCAATTTTATTTGTTTGTTAAGACTAGAAAATAGAATAGCTTTGATAAATTACAGCTCGTCGAATGTTTTTAGTAGCAGTAGAGCTCCTTGTGAAAGAGCTCGACCAGGGAAGGACTGCCACCTTACCTATTTCTGCCGCCAAGCAGTAATGTCAGCATTACTATGTTCCGGTTTAGAAGGGTAAGGGTGATAGCGAAATTACAGGCACATGAGAATTGTCAACTTATGTCTCACGGGCGCAGTGGCAGTGCCCTCAAATTTTTGCGATTTAAAGTTCGGAGTGGCAATGCAACTGTTATGGACAGGCGTGTTGCTTACCATAAGGCGCACGATATGTCCGTCCTGTCACTTACAATACACATAAAAATAATATTAAAAAACAGCTATTTGGTACTCGACGCGACGTCCGGTGAACCAATAGGTACAAAATACGCGACTACGCTGTTTTGTATCGTGATTAGCAGTTCTGTTGAGTTAATGGTCCATGATTGATATTAATAGGGTTAATTATGCTAAGTATTGTTGTCCTAAAATAAAACATGTGTATTTAACACACTTTACCACACGCAAAATAGGCGCCTTGACGTCGAGTTGCGGACACCAGCCGTTACACCAAGTACCAACACACTTTAAGTAAGGTTATAGCAGAATAATTGGGGTGTAAGTTCCCCGCGGCCGCTGAGTCATAACCGTTTGTCTTGTTGGTTACGACTTCGAGGTTAATATTAAATGTGTCACTGTATTCAAGACTTATACGTGTCCGTCAGGATGGTGTACCAAACGAGATACACAAATGTGCTAAAAAACTGTGCACATTATTTACTACCTATTTTCCACTATTTAGTAACTTTATTGACGTATTTTCTACCTTTGCGCTAACGGAAATAATAAAGAAATAAAGTGGCCAGCCATTCAGTAATTAAATATGTCATTTTTCAATTTTTGTCCATTATAGCAAAGCTCAAGGTAAGCTGGTCGTTTTGAAGTAAAACAATTGTTGACACCCGTCAATTGTTACGAATTCGGGCTGGCCAATCGGAACGCACTTGTCACCATAATGATTTGGCAGAATAGTTTTCAAACAAATTAAATGACATTTCATCTGTATTTCTGGTTATGTACTCGATGTTCCAACTTAACTCAGCTCAAACTTATCAACGTTTGTGCAATTGAGCTCAGTGTCTTACTTTTTTCATGTCGTACAACATTTATATAATATAAAAATCATTGCCAGTCCCGATCAAGACGAGATAAATGCAAAAGAAGCAGACGCAAAGGACGAAGCGGAAAGGAATTCCAAACCTCAAGAGACCGAAGAGGACGTGGATGACCCGCCTGCGGAAGACACGGCGCCCGCACCTCAAATCAAGCTTGGACCTAACGGGGAAATCATACTGGATGAGAAGAGCTTGGTAAGTCTTTTGCAAGTCACTTGTTCAATTTATTTATTAGTCGAGGTCAAGTAATTGCTACAAAACTGTAACGACTTTTAAGCCAAATAACTCAGACTTATGTGAGAAGTCGAAAAATAATGTAGGATCAGATAGAGAACTGACACTGCTACAGTTTTCATTCATCATCATTATCATCTCTCGTTGGTTCTGACTGAACACCAGTGCCTTAGGGAACTTATATTATATTTTTCCTGTTGTATGCAATCTGTATTTGTGTCATACTAGTGAATAAAATCTTTATCAATCTATCATCCCTTTATACGTCCCACTGTTGGGCACGGGTCTCCTCTCAGGATAGGGCTTAGGCTACGCTGGCCCAATGCGGGCGGGTACTTCACACGTTTTCCAAAGATTTTGAATCTTCGACGTGTACGTTTCATCACGATGTATACCTTCGCCGAAAAGCTCATTTCCAATTAAATTTCGCTCAAAAATTCCGAGAGACTCAGAGGTACGAGCCCGAATTCGAACCCACGGCCGAGGTCAAACCATTAGGCTACTACGGCTACAGATTTTATTTATTTCTTTAGACATTTATATCAGGCCACATGACCCACTTAATATGTACCTTGAGGACTAACATACATACAATATAATATGACAATAAAATAAACTAAACAATTAATCTACACGTATTGCACTTGGTGCATTTGGCTTTTAGCCTGATGTACTCCACTATCTCCTGAGACTTCGTGGAGTAATGTAGTCGCGACAGGTACAGCAGCCTCGTCGGTGTTGCCGAACGGAGCAAAAAGTTCGATCCTGTCGGTGCTGTGCCACACAGATTACGGCTGATGGGCTTCCTCTTCCTCTTCGCCATCTGTGTGAAGCCGTCTTCGTCGCATTGATCCGCCTGCCTCTGTGGTTTTGCAACTTCGGAGACAGGTACACGGGGATTACTTTTACTCTTAGCCGATGCCGCCTCTCGAGTTTCGAAGTGACGGGTCCGCTGGTAGAAGCGGCTGCAGCGGCGTATGCATGTGCAGAGGCTGACATGCATACGCGTGAGGCGCGGCGCATCACGCGCGACGGCAGCAGCGATCGGTGACGCAACCATTTGTGCCGACTCGACACTGCTGATAGATGCATTTTGCGCCCCACCACGCGTGTTTACATTAGAGACTTCTGGAGACCTACATACCGAAGCAGCGTTGCTTAATAACGCAACTTGGGCGCGCAGCTCCCTTATGGTGTTATTTGAAGCCTCCAATCTATACTGCAACTCGGCCAAGCTTAACTTCAGGGAAGTGATATCCTTCAGCAGCCTAGTAACATCGACGTGGTCGAACGTGACGGGGGGAAGTTTGTGTAGCTCCTTCGCCACGAATGTAGGCACGTCGTCCGGGTCAGGCTCCTTCAGGAGTGTGATAACATCCTAGAGACTCTTCACGCATCTCTTCACACATTTTATTTCTCCTTAAATATTGTCGATAATATCACTGTTCGAAAGTTAGGTGAGTAAGATCGTGTGAGCTCTTTTAACCCAATTGAATATTTTCAGGTGATAAAACAATCAGATGCACACCGTAAAGTATCGTCTGTGGTCCGCGAGGGAAGTTGGGCCGGATCGGGCGGTGGACGGTATACGCGAGCGGCCCGAACGGCCGAATGGAGTGCGGTGGAAACCGTACGGTTCTACAGAGCGCTAGCTGCTATTGGTACAGACTTCACTTTAATGGCTCCATTGTTTCCTGATCGGAATAGGCGAGATTTGAAACTTAAGGTAAGAATGTCAACATTTTACGACTGTATGCCTCTAGGAGACTGATATACAAGGCATCTCACGGCTATAATTAAAATATTTTCTTTCGGCGTCTTATTATTTTACTTTTATTATTAAACTGGTCATTGCCTTGATTTGTTGATACTCCAGTCTATCGTGAGGCACCCCGCGCTCGAGCTTTACTTCACCCACCAAAAGTCCTTAAAAAATCCGGCATCGAATACGAGTTCCTTTTTATTTTAAGGTACATTATACGGGGTGTACATTTGAGACGGGGCAGCAAGGAAAGCCAGCTACCTTAATCGTTGTAGTTACAGGAAAACGGTTCTAGAAGACTATCCATGAATTTTGAAGATATTTTGATTAGCATTCAGATTTTGAAAAAATGGTACAGTCAGCAAGATATATGGCAATTTTTACAAAACTTTTTTTATGCCATTCAACGCGGTCTCTGGTAAAGATCAATAGTCTCCATGGGACCAACGAGGTAAGAGTACCTACTTGAAATGTCAGAAATCGCAAAAAACTTTTTACCACACATTTTAAATATAATTATAAAAAGAAAAGTTTGATCCCATAGAGACTATTGATCCTTACTAGAGACCGGATCGAATGGCATAAATCACCTGTATATATCATTATGATGCATGAATGAACTTAAAAGATATTTTAGTTGTTGTTCCATTTTTTTAAATGAACGAAAATGGCCGAACGCCAAAGGCGACTATAACTTCTCTTTCTTTTTTCAGTTCAAAAAGGAAGAAAAAATAAATGGAGCACAAGTAGACATGGCACTTCGGTCAGCAACTGCCTGGGACGTGTCAGGGCTTATGGACGAGTTCAAGCAAGAAAGAGAAGAGGAAAAGAAAAAGGCTGAAGAAGAACGAAAGAGACTCATTGAGGAGAAGAAAGCGGAAAAAGAGAGGTTAAGAATGTCTAAGGAGATGGGACTAAGATCCAGTAAGTATCATTTGGACACGAATCTCCTCTGATACTGCTTTTAGTCCATCATATCGTGGGTGTTTTGTAGAAAGGGCGAAAGCGCCATTGCGAAAATTTTTTCAGGCGAGTATTTTTTAGTTTTTCACGACTGCTTTAAAATATTTACGTCCAGTATTAAATGAAATTTTAAAAACGGGACGTATATATTTTAAACTCGTTAAAACCATTAGGTTTCCCTGAAAAAAATTTCATAATGGCGCTTTTGCCTTTTCTACAAAACAGTAACGACATGTGCATCTAATTTCGATTGGGACTTCAGACATCTTCTAAGAGTAATGTGACCAGTCTCAAATATGCAATTTAAATCACTATTTTACCTATCACTGTTAAAACCAATTATAATTGATAAGCTAAACTGCACATGAAATAGAAAAAACAGAACAGTCTACAGACTATCCAATTCCTTTACTACTTACAGTAGAAGTATTTAGGCTGTGTCTGTGTATGTGATGTATCTTGTGTATTATAGTAGTAGGATCTAATCGAAGAAATCGTTCAAAGCCAACATTTCTATATACAGGGTTATTTATGCAATACTAACATCCTCGCAGGATTATAATAATAACATCATAAACAACCACTTTTGTTGCATAACTTAATAATTCATCACATTTTACTTTCGCAATAAAGACATTTAAACAGATCGGTCTAAACGGTGATAACTCTGTGCGGTAGTAAAGCACGCTGCCGGAAATTGCTAAAAAACTGACTACGAAATACGGATCTAAGTATTAGATAGTACAACAAAAACTTAGATGTTTATTTTTGATAAATAAAAGTATGATACTACTAGGCTTGTTGGTAGTTACACGGGAGATTATTATCGTCCGTGTAACTACTAGTAGTTCTGCTGGTAGTACCACGGGCAACAAAGGCTAGTACAACAAAAACTTAAAAATTAATTTTTGGAAAATGTATTATGTTTTGGAAAAGGGCATGGAACAAAAGTTATTGTTTATGATGTTAGTAATATAGTTCTGCGAGGTTGTTAGTATTGTAAAAATAATCTTGTTTAGAATGTTTGGTTCGTTTGTTACGCAATTGACATATTTTTTTTTTTATAATACCAAGTGCCGGGACGAACTCTTTAACAAGGAGCTCTACTGCTACTAAATTTATGCTATAGTTACAAAAATTTGCTTCCATTTCGTACTGCGGCATGAAAATTAATCCTTAGGCAACGAAAGTACAGCTGAAGTAGGCATATTAGCACTGAAAGTATTGCGCACGCATAAATTCGCTTAATCTCAAATTTCTATTTTCACAGGTCGAGGCACTAAAGCAATGGAGACCAAACGCCATGCAGTCATCAATGAAGAAATGACCGGCGACTATTTCTTGCGCCGCGCTTTACAGGAAAGGAAAGAAAGGAACGAGGAACGATTACAAAAGAAAAATGAAACGAATTTGTTACCCCCACCACCGCCAAAAGAACTATCCATACAAGCTCCAATAACAAATCAGAATTTCGCTACACTGACGTTAATTAGTGACAAAATGCCAGTACCGCCGTCACCGCATCAGAATAAGGCCTCCGACATGGCCACTATAACAAGACTGAATAATCTAAATTCAACTGTACCACTGCCACCTAGAACTGAAAATGAAATCACTGGAGTACCAAACAATATTGAAACAGGATCTCTAGTAGTGCTACGGGTCAATGACCCTAATTCCCCTTCAAAAACAATGTTACAAACGTATATAGCTCATGGCGCAGGAAAGCTCACTCCTGTCGCGTTGCCCTCCACGTTCCTAAACTCTGTAGTAGGTTATATGAAAAAAGGTACTCCAAAAAGTACTATATCAACGGCGTCTTCCCCACAGCTGACGTCACCAAGTAGTGTAACAAGTCAAGATAGTAGATCATGTACCCCAGGTGTCATACAACTAGCTCCAAGTCCAGCAAAAAGACAGCGACATAGTTCGTACACTATAACCCCCCTTTGACAACAACACTTAACACGATCTCATGTTAAGGATATTCATAGAAAGTCTGTTATTGTACAGTCAAGATCAATGTGTTAATGAAAATCAACATTATCACAATTAATTTCTTGTGCACTTTTAAATTGGTTTACGAATTCCAGTTTCGACAAAAATACACCATACTTTGTTTATTTTAATAAAATGTGCACATATATCGTTTATCGCTTAGACGTATCCTTGTGACTTGACACTGTAAAAGGGTTTCAAATTACAATAAGGGAGTTAGTAAGTTTGACGCCGATTGTACCACTATATAAATTAGTTGACCTTACAATAAAGTAAATAAAGAAAAAATAAAGTAAATGTAGTTCCTCTGTAGATTGTAAATGCATTTTTATAAGAAACAGAAGAATAACTTTATATAACATAGACTGTATTAAAATTAGTAGACAGACTGTGATAACGAAACCCTGTTCTCTGTGAATGTAGAAAAAAAAAGAAGTGAAAGCATTTGCTCCACATTCCATAATGTACCAATTCATCACAGGGTGGGTCAGCTACAGATTCTGCTCATCTGGTAATCAATCAAGAATGCATTGTACTCCTTACCCAACTGTTGTTGAGATGCAACTACAAACTACAGGATACAATTGCAAAATAAGTAGTTTTCTCGTGTAGATGCAACTACCTTTGTTCAACTACCCGTGCTCCACTCTATAACTGAAACTTGTTAGAATCATTGGTATATATTATGTATAGATGTTTATCGAATTTCATAGTGTTATCTTCAGGCTTCAATTTTGTTTCTGATTAGTATAATATTGTAGTTAACTGAACTCTGTAAATATGTTGTTGTGTTGTTACGCATATTATTATGCACGTAATAGTAGAGGACAATTATGTATATTAAAATAGTTTGTACAGAAGAAGGATAAATTATCCTTGTTATTTATACTGACTTTGAAATAAAAGTCTTGCATTTTAGCATCAAATTTTTTTTTTACCACTCATCGCGCCAACTATTGCTGCAATTCACTGAAATGCGCTGGAAAACAGCAAAAATAGACATCGTTGCAGTAATAATATTATTTTGAATCCCTTTCATTTTACTAGTAGTAGTAAAATTTTTCGTCTGTCGGGACAGGCCAAGGCGTCTAGGGCGCGTTCCCACTATGTCGTGACGACAGATTGTCGTGCAGTTTACAGTGTCGTGGCTTGTATATTTAAATGAAGTTGTTCACATATAGCACGACACGATTAACTATCGTTCACGATTTTTTATCGTTACAACGTCAAACTGTCGTCACAGTAGGAACAGCTAGAACGACAATCGTCTGACGATAAAAAAGTCACTATAAAAACGTGACGACAGATTGTCGCAGCTCCTATTGTCGTCACGTTTTATTTATCACTGTCCGCATGTATTCTGCTCCCTGCCCTCCCCTCTCGTACCTGGCGCCCTCTACTCGCTTTGCAGTAGCGTTGGGTCGTAGCCAAAGATGGGCAGCAGCCGGGTTTTAACCCGGCGTTTTGTTAACGCCGAGCTTAAATCGGGTAAAAACCCGAAATCGAGAGCAAAAACTTTACGTCTAAGTATTTGTTGTGAGTTGAGTTTTGTTCAAATTTAGTTTTACATATTATTACAAAATATTTGTTGGTATTATCAGGACAGTTCGATTTACCTTTCTATTGAATCGATTCGCTTGAATAGTTCATCAATAAATTGATACAAAAAATCGTTAGATCGTATGCACTTGAATCGATCTTCATTGAGAATCCACAGGATTGACAGGTGGTGGCTATTATATGGAGATGCCTCTTCTTCGTGTAATAAAAATATAGAAATTTGTTACAAGTTATTGTATATTATGTTGTTAGTGTTGGAATTTATACCAAATTCTGTACTCTTCGCGCCCATATGGGAACAGGCTAGATTTTTTTTTATTGATTAAGGCTTTGGCAAAGCCATCAGCCTAAACATGAAGTTTAATTATGTTTCTGTAAATATGGCCGCCACAAAAAGGATAGGCAATTGAGGCGGCGTGCTTGGATTGACTCGGGATTCCTTAAAACAGGCCGATACGGGTATTTTAGTTCGAGATTCGTATAATTTCGCGTTTTAATCTTCGATTAAGGCACAATAGCACTATCCTAATTCCACTTTAAATAGAATTCACAAAATAATTGAAAGTCAAAATAAAAACGACACTTCCCTCCAAAAGGTCCAGAGCGAATTCGGAACAGGCTAGATACGAAAGTCGTCAAACGATAATAAAACGTGACGACATAGTGGAAACGCGCTCAAGCCACACTGCCAGGTATTTATTTAAATTTTTTTCTTCATTAAAAAAACAACTTTTCATTCGAAATATTTTTTTTTCCTGGCTTTTCAATTAGCGTTTCTGCCATTTGCTTATTTATCGAAAATAATATCAAGCTTTAATATGTTTGCTGATATATAATAGCTACCCAACCTACCATATCCTTTTTATCCAAATTCCGTACCTCTTCCATTAAATTTACAGAATTCCTTCTGCTTTCTCAACCCTTTCATTCGCTAAATGCTTAGATGATGGAAAAAAATGCGAAGGCAAACCCATTAATACCAAAAACAAAAAAGATATAGATATAGATAGAGATATCTTCCAATGAAAAGGATCTTTGTCAAAACTTTTATTTTTAAAACAGGGAGACTGGAAACAGGTGTATATCTAGCGGCGTAATTGGTAACCACAACATTAAAATATGTATGACTTTCAATACAAAGTACTTCTAATCACAACATACGACTTGAAAGCTACTACTTAATTTGTAGAATAAATCAGTTCCGAAACTATCTCAAGCACCATACGTGACAACCACGAACTTACAATCAGTATGAGCAAAACAATAACAATTCAAATTATAAATTTGAGTAAGTATGTCATTATTCATTACATAATTCAACAGCTATTAATAATAATATTTTTATTCAGTGAAAAATGTACATCATTACAATGCTAAGCTTGTTTAGCTTAATATAAGTACAATAATAGGCTGTTGAATGTACTACTAAATAACTACTTTCGGAAATTAAAAGAAAAAACGTGTCTGCGTGTGGGCGCGTGTGTGTGTATGAGTGAATGTGTGTTTTTGTATGCGCAAGTGCGTGTGTACTTAAATGATTATCTATAAGAATTCAGAGATATTTTATCGATGTGACTTGATTAAGTGGTTTATAATGACAATCTTCCCTGCTAGGTAAACAGGTGTGAGCTATTATTTTCAGTTCATCTGGTTGGGCAAATGTTTGCATGGAGAAGACCATAAGTTTTGACTTGTCAGTGTTTAATGTAAGCCCATTCTTGTGCAGCCATTATCTGACCATGTTATATCCCTTCTGGTCTTCGCTAGTGGTATTCGACCACCTGTCAGAACGGAAAAGTAGCACGGTGTCGTCGGGGTAAGCAATTAACTTTCCCTTGCATAATTAGGTTTGACATAATTCGTTGATATAAATTAGGAAGAGCGTAAGACCTAAGATACTTTCCTGTGGAACTCCATAAGTAAACGTCAGATAATCACTAATGTAATTACTTAGAATAATAACGCATAGAATGATAGTTTCATATCAAACGAACTGTCACAAGTGAGGCAAAAACCAAATTCATGTAGGCGTAAGCAACTTGTATCTACGCTCGTCGGCACGCACACAAACATACAAATAATGATGCCATGGAATAACATTTCCCTCAAAAATAGGGAAATTGTATCTTGCTTAACTCATCATTAAGTTAAAGGTGCCTACAGATTTGCCCGACATTGTCGATCAGGTACCTATAGATATACGCTCGATTTTGTCACGGGCACGATTTTCAAAAAAAAATGCTATATGGGTATCATTTTCGAGGTTTTTGGGGATGCTCAATGTGAATATGGCACTATTTGTAAATCCAAGATGGCGGGCACGATTTTTCAAATAATGGCAAGTTGGGTATCGTTTTCGAGGTATTTGGGGGTGCTCATTACGAATATTGCTTTTGTTTGAACTGTCGTGTCTGCCATCTTGCATTTAGAAATGAGTGCCATATTCGTATTGAACAACCCCAAATATCTCGAAAAGGATACCCAGAGAGCATTTTTTGAAAAATCGTGTCCGCCATTTTGGATTTACAAATAAGTGCTATATTCATAATGAGCACGCCCAAATATCTCGAAAATGATTCCCAACTTGCCATTATTCGAAAAATCGCGCCCGCCATCTTGGATTTAGAAATGAGTGCCATATTCATAATGAGCATCCCCAAATATCTCGAAAAGGATACCCATATTGCATTTTTTTTTAATTATGTCTGCCATTTTGGATTTAGAAATAAGTACTGTATTCGTAATGAGCACCCCCATATACCATGTAAACGATACCCAGAATCAAAATCAAAATAATCTTTATTTCATAGGTAAGTATTATTACACTAGAAATCGTCGCATTGGTTAAACTCTACCGCTCATTCGTAAGGCAGATTCCCCCGAGAAGTATGAGCAAGAAACTCTAGGGGTTGCTCTTTGTAAACAACATTTGTACGCATTTACCTTGCAGAAATGGAGGTCAAATATTGCCTATTCTCAAAAAATTACGTAATATAATTATTTTGAAACAGAATAGCAAAAGTGGGAGAAAGAAATCTGTTACTTTGCAACATTTTCGTGTCTTGTTGCAACGAAATTAATTTTCGGTTTTAGTGAATATTTATATAAAAATACAAGTTGAAACGCGTTACTTCCTTGTGGAATGTGATGTTAGTGTCTATTTTATGTTTGCCTGTTCTGTTTTTACACCCATTTACCGCACATTTCGTCATTATTGACAAAAATTTTTGAGCTGTTCGCGGTGCAATTTGACCTTGAGCACTGACAGTCCGCCCGCTCGTGTAGGCCCTTTGGGAAGCCTCTAACTTGCCTCACTTAGCGTGTGCGGGCTAGGTTTCTATGCGTTATTACTCTAAGTGTAATTATGTCTTTTAACACATTGACGCCTATCACTCATGTAGTCTCTAAATAGGTCAAGCTGAACGCCACGTATACCAACCCTCTCCAATTTAGAAATCAAAGTAGGTACCGAAACAATATCAAATGCCTTGGCTAAATCTAAGAATATTCCTAGACATTTTCTCTTTTCATTTAGTGCTGTAGCAATGTAATTAGTCAGTGAGTTAACGGCATCAGCAGCTTATTTTCCTTTACAGAACCCATATTGGTTTTTGGATATAATTTCATGCTTCTCAAGGAAACTGACAAGTCTACTATTTACTATTTGTTCCAAAATTTTGGAGAGAGCTGAAAGGAGAGCTATGGGCGTGTAATTGATGACACTACTTCTGTCACCCCCTTTAAAAATTGGTCTTTTAACAGCTTTTTTAAGAGCACGTGGAAAAATATCCGAGTGAAGGCATTTATTAAAAATATCAATTAGTGGATGTACCAGTATATACCTGAACTCTTTCAAAAATCGGTTTGTTATTCCGTCCCAACTCACTAAACCATCGTTTTTAAGAGTAAGTATAATAGATTCGACTTCAGCTTCATCCACATCTAATAATACAATATAATTTGGGAAGATGTTGATATATAGTTTGCTTCCGGGCCTGGCAGACCATCCCTCGCTTTAATATTTTTTTTGCTAAATCTTCTCCCACACTAATAAAGTATTCGTTTATTATATTCGCTGATAGTTGGGGGGTGGGACCAATATTAATCAGTTCATTTTGATCTTTTGTCTGTTTAATTGTGTCAGTTATATTTTGAATTGCTTTCCATAATTTCTTGTTGTTGTTTCCTGCATTAATTATTTGTTCCTTACGACCGTTTTAATTTTTTTATTAGATTACAGCAAAAATTTCTATATCACTTGTAGGATACTTTATAAATTTCATTGACGGGGTTTAATTTGTGTTTTTTTATGTAGTCCGTCACGTAGACCAGGGGTCATCCATGCCTTTAACAATTTTTTACACCTTGGAAGTTGCATTGTTTTAGTATTGTTGTTAATGGCCATGTTTAGTTGATCGATTAGATAATCCATACAATAGTTTGGTTCAGTCAATAGTTTGGGTCAGCTTCAGATAAGTAAATCTGAGAAAAAATAATGTTTAATACATCCTCTTTAAGACCTTCAGTATTTATTTTGTTACAGCTTTGATAAGCGAATTGTTTTGGTATCTTAGTATTTAAAAATAGTAGAACTGCTTTGTGGTCAGTAACTGTTGAGTTTAATACTACAGTTGTTGAAGCATGTTTCGTCTTTAGTAAAATATGGTCTATACGTTTTCCAGAAACGTCTCTTGTTGTAAAAGTGTGTGCCGGGAGTAGACCGTGATGAAGCTTAAGATATTCTTCGGATTTATTATCAGGTGTGATGTTATTGATTGAGATATTGATGTCACCTATTAAAATTATGTTACTGAATTTAGACAGACTTCCAAGACAGAGTTTAAAGATTGAAGAAATGGATTTATATCGTTATACGAGGGTGAGCGGTATATTGCGACAATAGCTATGGTGTGATTAAATTTCAGAATAAGGCAATTGCAGTCTTGAAAATTTGGTTCCTCTTTTGTGACACGCAGTTGGTCATTAACGTAAATTACCACACCATCATTTTGTATACGATTTTTTTCTGTTGCGTAAACATTGTATCCTGCCAAGGATGGCAAGACACTCACGCATGACAGTCTACATTCCGTGAAAACTAGAATACCGGTGACTTTGAATGTTGTTTAAAAGAATTTGAAAATTAATAAAATTACAATTTATACTGCGTATGTTTCGTGTAATGATTGATAATTTTAAATTTTTATTGAATTGACATTCAAATACAAAAGTATTGTGAAATTAGTATAGTGAAATTACTCCACTAGTTTGTTATAATTATTAATACAAAAATCGAACACTCAGAAAAAAATCCTTCGATTCAGCCGGATTTGACCCGACGTCTTCTATATAGCATACCGTGACAGACACTATACCAACTATGCCACGCAACGAACCAGCGGACCTCACGAATTTTTCTATGTGCTTGTTGTCGTGTCTTTGTATTTGGTTTTTCAAAGACTTTTTAGTCGTAGCACCATCTATGAGAAATCTATGAAAGTTTTATCATCCAGTTGAATACCTTTACAGCTACCGGCTCTGGCAAGAAATGGCGCTATTCACTGTATTTTAAATTTTTATTGAATTGATATTCAAATGTTTTTATGTGAAATTACTCCACTAGTTTGTTTTATTAATACCTACAAAGATCACTCAGAAAAAAAATATTACTAATTTATCACTAAATAAATTTATGAAGGTCTACAGCATCACAGGAATTCTCCTGTGATGCTGTTGATGCTCAACCATTCGGTTGAGATATAGAAAATTGATCAATATTAGTTTGTATTGATCAACAATATTAATAATAAAATATATACCATCCCAATTAAATGAATCACGTTTGTAGAAATTGTATGAAATGCAGAAATAACAGCGTTTTTGTTGATGATTATAATGTTTTAAAGCTGTGTGGAGTTCATTATTTGCGTATTTATTGATGTGTGTAAATATTGGGAGTCTCAGTGTGCTATATAGTGTAGTATAATTAAAATGAAAATGATAGAGGCATGCAAAAAAACGCGTAGTATAAACAATACAAATAAAAATATAAATTAAAGTATATAATAAAAGCTGATATCCTCATTGTAGTGACGTCCAGTCATTCCTTTAGTAATTATTAATTTATTTAAGTTGGATGTGCTTTGACTTTGAGAGAACTTGTGACGCTATAAATCAGTGAAATAAAAGGAAAAAAAATTAAAGTAGTAATTTATTTACAAATATCTTAATATTAAAGCAGTCGACACAAGAACTCGTACAATTATTACATTCTGCATTACGGTTGGTGAAAACCCCAGACAATAACACGTTCTGCATGTCTACCTTATATGTTTATAGTGACAGCAGTCGTTAGCAACTGCGTTAAGCTATATGTGTATAAAATATTACTTTTTGTACTAAGGGTGCTGTACAATTTGACACACAAAATTGTGAAATATTTTACACAGTCACCACACAATTGATACTGTAGACCATCGAGTACATAAACAGAAATAGAGACGAAATAAGGGCCATCCATCCTTGGCAACACATCAGGTAAATAAGCCTTATATTACTTTTAACTATCAACCCTCGTTTACGCTGAAATCACAAAGTATAAAACTGAAACAGTACAGCGCCAACAACTGATCTGTGTGTATGTCTCCGTATATTCCAAAAATATTCTGTATTTATTGTAATAAAGATAATATCTCTAACAATGGGGGCTGTTCCATTCGGTGGTATGGAAAAAACAGCAAAACGTCTAATTACAAAACAAACGGAATCATATTTCATCGATAATTAAATATGTAATTTTTCAATTTTCGTCCATTATAGCAAAGCTCATGTTAAACTGGTCGATTTGAAGTGAAACAATTGACGACACCCGTCACTTGTTTCGATTTTGTGCTGGCCAACCGAAGCGCATTTGTCACAGTAATGATTTGGCAGAACAGTTTTCAAACAAATTAAGTGACATTTCGTCTTTATTTCTGGTTATATACTCGATGCTGTAGACTCATGGAAAACGTACACTGAGTCATCTGTGGGCCGAACTTTGAAAGATTTAATTATGAAACATTGGAAATGGCAGTAGAGCTCCTTGTGAAGTACTACCCTTACCTATTTCTGCCGCCAAGCAGTAATGTCAACGTTACTACGTTTCAGTTTTGAATGGTAAGGGTGGTGGTGAAATTACACACACTTAGGACTAGTCAATTTATGTCTCAGGGTGATGGGCGCATTGGCAGTGCCCCCAGATCTTTGCGATTTAAAGTTCTGAGCGGCACTGTAACTGCCATGGAGAGGCGTGTAGCTTACCACCAGGCGCATGACTTGTTCGTCCCGTCCCTTGATACTATATAAAAAAAATTGCTCTTAACAAATTTCATTCTAACTAGCATTTTCGTGTTCTGATTGGTTAAAAAAACTGACCTTAAGTCATTCATCCTCTAGTTTGCAACCCTTACAGGTGGAATACTTTCTTCAAATTTAAATGGGACCACTTCTGAGGTACCCTCTTTCCAACAAAAAAAAGAATCATCAAGAACGGTTCACAAACCGGAGTTATTGCATAACATATATACAAAAAACACATACAGTCCAATAGAGAACCTCCTCCTTTTTTTAATTCGGTTAAAAATGGCAGCCAATATTAAGTTTGAAATTATTTGGTTGCAGTATTTATGAAAATCTCCCCCATCCTGCATTATATTTATTCAACCGTTTGTCTTCTTGTCAGTGTGCTTCAACAACTTCATGCGGGAACCACTGCGAGGACTCCAATCCGTCCCAAAGGGAGAGCTCGGGGTCCAAAAACTCCTCATTCAGCTCGTCCACATTTATAGCCTTCTTGTGCTCTGGAAGATATAGAATTTAAAAACAATTTGTCATTAAAACTAGTTTACGAAACTGTTCATAAAATAATGTAATGTATATCATCTAACTTATTACAGGATTATGACTACTTTTGACAAATTGCATCATAGTTATTTTCTCTTCAACCACTCCAGTGCTGGAGCCGCATCTGTTCTCGGACTGAGTAGACGTCTGTCTCTAAATAACTAATGTTTTGGAATGACGAAATGGTGTTGATATTTTTCCAAAGAATATCTACCATAAAAAAGTTATTGCTAGTACACAATAAAGAAAGTTGTCGTCGATAGTCAATACGTCTGGAAACTGTATTGAGGCCGTCTTGGATTATTACACTATAATTTGTTTAAAATTACGAAGCCCCTAGTGTGACCACCGCATTGGCGCGATAACATTTTGACAAGCAAAATAAACGAAGCTTCGACACGCATTGCTTCATGACGATAGACGCAAATGCGGCCCCGTCATAAGAGTTAATGAATTTATGAATGGCCTCTTATTCATGACGAAAGTTAAACGTATTCGGTAACAGTGATAGTGCTGTACAGAAAATTAAAAATTTAATAGATATCTGTGAATATATAAAAAACATAGCAGTGTTAAATTTATAACAGTGTGCAATGCTACTACATAAATAACATTATTTTAAGATTACTGTGTAACGAAAAGAAACACAATATAGGAAAAGTCAACATTTTAAGTTATCGACCACCGTAATATAAAAAATTAAGGTCACTTAACAAAATTTTGGTAAAGTTGAAGTTAGGTTGACTGTAAAGTTTTACAAAAATGTGAATATTCATTCCTACTTGTAGCCATTTTGAAACTCACCGACAAGCGCGAGCTCGTCATTTTGCACCTTGGCGACAGCAGTTTGCGCGGTGTCGACGGCCGGTGCCGGTGCCGTCGTGGCCGGCTGGTCGCCCTGCCCATAGTAGCCAGACCACGCTGAGTAATTTTGCCAATAGGCAGACGGATCATAATATTGGTTGTACTCCTATAATGACAACTGCTCGTCAATATCTTTAATTTTTTATTGAGACAAGCAGGCTAATTCTAGCTATCTGCGACGATGCAATGGCTTTTTATTGATCAGAAATTGTGTTGAATAAAATTCCATGCCAGGTTAATAAATGTGAAAAATTAATTACCTCCCATAGCCTTTATTAATTGACAAATTAGAATAATTATAGCAATAATATAGAACGAAAAATACAAGAAGTACATTTTTAAGGCACTACTTGAAAAATAATGACTCAAAATTTAAAAAAAAAATATAGAATAGTCTAGAACAGTGGTCTAATTGAAAAACGGCTAATTCATCAGGAAGATTGAATTTTGAAATTTGTTTTGACAACAAAAATTAAGAACATTCTGAATACTCTACTGGTTTGGGTCACTACTTTTGCAAGGACGCAAAATGTTGTGAATGTTTCTAAACGTTAATCATTTTAACATGTTTTTAATGTAAACTATATTTCAAGGTACTAAGATTCACTATCTAAAAGCCATGGAAGGAATATCAATGAGACAAAAAAAAAACTTAGATACAATAAATTTCTGACCAACTTGTTAGCTGTCTATTTTTTAGCAAAGCTTACTGGTAGAATTCTTTAGCCATATTATTATTATAGGAGCAATTTTAAAAACATTATGGCAATCAGACTTTAAATGCATAATTTTATATATATATATTCTTAAAACAAACAAGCATATTTTGCAGCACGGTTTGCAGCTAATTCTTAAGAGCTAAATGAATTTCAAGCGTCATATGCAGCTTAACATTAACACACAGAATTTTAACACGTTTATGGTCCACGTAAAAACGCGTGGACACACATTGAGTATTACAAACAGTCATTTTTTCATATTGCGAAACAATGAATGACAGTGACTTCAATTTTCAGTAAAATAAATGACATTTGTAATTTTCATTATGTGGCCCACCACACATGTTACAATTGAAAACTTAATTTAAGTTATTTAAAAAATATTGATATTGCAAAAATATTGTTATGGTAAATATCATATCTAAGTTAATTGAATATCTAAGCACCTACAGTTAAATTCTGTCATATCTTTAACCTAATATATTAATAGAGACATAAAAAATGCACCAAACTGCTCTTTGTGCTCTGTAAGCCTTTATAAAATATCCTTCCCTCCAAATCAGACATTATATAAAAAAATTCATACCGTCCCGCTACTGTAGGAGGGCCCAGACCCTGATGCTGCAGGAGATTGAGCTTGCGTAGCCGCCGCACCTTTAGGTTTCGGTACTGCAGTACAAATCTTAAGTGGCTTTGTGCCGAGACCATTGTAACCATTCATTGCGTATAGAGCATTACGTTGTTCATCTTCATTTCCGAATCTGACAAAACCATAGCCTTTTGTGTAGCCTGAACTGTCGAGTATTACTGGAATTGTGAAGTTGATGTAATTTATAAATGTTTCAGTAACTATTCTGCTTCTAGTTTGCCTTTTCTAGTGTAGACTTTTTTCTTTGTTAGCAAAATCACATATAATCACTTCAGAAATTGCAACCATGAAGATGGCTCAAAAACAAACAAAATGTGCCGTGTTGATTTTACCTATACATATTTTTATCTACTCTAGATTAAGAACTCACCTTTAGCAGTTTTAATAGAATTATACTTAGAAGCGAAAACTCTGTACAACGAATAATCATCAACATCAGGACTGAGGTCTCCTACCCACACTGAAAATTCTCTTTCAGTCTGCATATTTGCTCGTGCCTCTCTTGAGGCTGTGTTCAGCCTGAATCGGACTACTGGAAATGTGCCAGGGATTGGTTTGCCATTTAGTTTGTGCATTGCATCAATTGCTTCTTCGTCAGTCTGTAATTTTATGCAAGAAATATTAATTTATTCAGCATGAATCAGCAAGACACTTTACTGTTTGATAAAATACATCATTTGACTTTTATTAAGGTTATCCTTGTTTGGTAATTGTTTATATAATAGGGTGTCTATTGAGTCAATGTCAAGCCAGGATGGGAATGTCAGAGGTCATGGCCAACAAAAAAGCCCTTTGTACTTAAAAATACATTACGACTTTTACATTTTAACACCTTTAGATGTTACTGTACTCAAACATTCTTCTTTTTATTTCTGCTACTAAAACTTATATATAAAATTGTTAATACTACATTAAAACTTAGTCTTCTAAACAATATAAAGTTAGTTACAACAATACCTAGGATAAGTTACGTAGAATTGGTAAGTAAGTAAGTGGCAAGTATTGGTATGCAAAATAAAGGATACAAAAATAGAGGCAAATAAACATATTTCTCACCTGGAAGTGTACAAAAGCATACCCAGCGGGTTCTCCAGTAAATTTGTTTCTCATCACCTTAACAGCCAGTGGACGTTGACCCATGCGATGGAATGCGGCCATAATGAAACTCTCAGTCATGTTGGGCTCCAGCTGAAATGGTACGACAAATTAAATTAAGAATAACAAATTGATACATAATGTTGATGAACACAGCCATGGGCGCACACATTAAGAAAACCTGAAGACGACAGATTTTTTTTTCTAAGACATTATAGATACCTAATGTGCTTTGGGACAGGGTTAGATTATGATCCTAGTGCCTCCTTAGAGGTAAACGCTAGAGATGTAAAAATAGAGCTTCGCTAACCGAACTGGGCCAATGGAGAGTATCGTAATCTGTCTCTTGAGAAAAATTTAAACACTACATATAGATAAGCGGCCTAGACATTGCCGTGCATGGTAAATAACTTGCTACATCATGAAAATTCAATGACCAAGTCGAAAGAGCTTGCAAACCTAAAGTTGCAACTAAAACTTCACAAACACTTACACTGCCCATCCATAATTGACACTGCATAGCCATTTCTTTAACCTTTATTTTAATTTAAAATATTAAGAAATTTTGATGGTACTAGACGCTGAAATAAAAACAGTTTTGAACTTCAATTGAAATTGTACGAGAAGTACCCGGTGTGAGAGTGTGACTATAACCCAGTACGCATACACACCGCATTAACCAATAATCCATAGATCATACGTTATGTTTGAGCAATAATCTTTGAATTTGTGCACCAATGACCAATGCATACAATATAATCAACATGAACGAAGTGAACAACACACGCATGTAGAAGAAAATCAATCATTCAGTCACAACATAAATTCATTCATTCTATTTATTTATAGCGTTGCCATTCGAATTCTAATCGATTTTGTATAGAATCGATTTTATATTTCGCGAACGTGACTATAAAATGCCATCATGTATGTGTCATTGACTGACTGACGCATACGCAGAATTATTTGTTAAAACGGAGATAGTGAGTGAATATTTTTTACATAAAATGTAATTACTTTTTAGAGCATTATTTCAACTAGTGCATAAAGCGTCCAGTGTTCTTTTTATTTTATAACAAAAGAAAACATTATAACTTTACGAAATATATTAATCAGGTCAAGAAGGACTAAAAAATGTCACGTATTGATAACGTTGACGCTTTAGAAAGGCAATTAGCCGATTTGCAAATGACTGCAGAGATAAGTGCATCCGCCAAAATAAAAAAGATACCACCAGCTGTTCCACCAAAAAAGAAGGCTCAACCACAAGTTCCCCACAGTGCTGCAGTAAATAGTCTGCGTGAGCCCTCATATTCTACTAAAATATCTCCAATTTTTAACGCAAATTTGTCTAATTACGACAATTCATACACCAATAACAGTACACGTCCAAGTGAAGACTATGTAAATATAAACCGTTCGAATATGTCATCGCCGAGTAACCCTTACCGACAAAATTTACCTTCGCCGCCTAACAGTCATCTTGCAACATACAGCAACATTCCACCATATCGAAATACTGGAGACCAACTGCCACCACCACCACCACCACCTTTACCTCCAACATCATCGCTTCACATGAATATTACTAAATCATTTGATTCCAAACACAACAGTGAAGAATATTTACCACCACCATCTCCGGTCAGTTCTAACTATAGTGAATTGGCCCGAGCCACTGCAAATTTGAATTACAATCAAGAAAGACCAGCTTATCCTCCTATTTATCAGAATGACTATCCTGTGTATGGAACATCACAGGCATCAACATACGAATCTATCTACGAGCCGATAAATCCTCGCCCTCCGAGTAACCTGTCAGCTCAAACTAACAATTCCTTACAAAATTATCGGAATATACCTAGCGTGACAAAATCGCCCCTTCCGAAAGAAGAAGAAGTGGATGCCTTAACAAATCTTTTGGTTCAATCTATTTCAGATGGTCAAGATTTAGATGTATTTGGCATATGCGTAAAATGTGATGATAAAGTTGTAGGAGAAAGCTCTGGATGTACTGCAATGGGAAATTTATATCATGTTAAATGTTTTTATTGCCATCGCTGTAAAGTCAACCTTCAGGGCAAACCATTTTACGCTGTTGAAGGTCAACCTTTTTGTGAACTTGATTACTATGAAACTTTAGAAAAATGTTCAGTTTGCAATAAACCTATCCTAGACCGAATTTTAAGAGCTACAGGCAAACCATATCACCCTAAATGCTTTACTTGTGTTGCGTGTGGAAAAAGTCTGGATGGTATACCTTTTACTGTTGATGCCATGAATCAGATCCACTGTATTGAAGATTTCCATAAGAAATTTGCTCCTCGCTGTTGTGTTTGTGAACTTCCAATAATGCCAGAGGAAGGCGAAGAAGAGACCGTAAGGGTAGTAGCATTAGATCGCAGTTTTCATGTAAAATGTTATCGCTGTGAAGATTGCGGTATATTGCTTTCCTCTGAAGCGGAAGGCCGGGGATGTTACCCACTTGATAATCACATCCTCTGTAAAACATGCAACGCTCATCGCATTCGGCTTCTTACTAATGTTATGACAACTGATCTGTAAGCATTTAATTTTTTTTAGTTTGCTGTTAATAGTTATTAAATTGTGCACAGAACACTGTTACCATTTCGGTTTAGTGAATTAGTTGTCATTTACGTACACAAACACTTTATGTTTATCAGTGGTGGCAGTTAGCAGTCAGCTGTTTTTTATTTTTATACTTGCCCTTTTATTTATTTTAGATTGTATTAATAATAAGCTTCACTTTGCTGGGCAACTGAATGGCTTTATTTTTAATAATATAAAATTTAGATAAACTTATTATTGTTAAGGTTTTTTTCTTCTAGTTTAATAACTTTTTAGTTTACCTTTGGTTTTGTTATTAATTTTATTAAAGACATTGTTTCTATTTTAATCTATATTTAATGCGGACCATCGAATAATAGTTAATGTATATTGCATTTTATCCTTGAAAATATTTTTATCTTTAAGTCACAAAATTTTGTTTGTTTGAAATTTTATATATAGCTTTTAAAAAAAAATAAGTAGGTGAATTATTGAAAATTACTTGTAAGTACCTACATAATATTATGCTATGAGCAGATTTAACTAGTTGTAAATTAAATTATTAGTTCATATAAATAAGAAAGTAAACAAGAAGTTTAGCTTCAGAACAGGTGCAAATAAAAGTGATTTAATAAATTATTAACTATTATAATACTTGTGTTTTAATAACTTTAATTTATCTTTCCCTATATTGTCCAAAATGAAATAACAGCATATTTGCCTATTTTATTTTATTATTAAAATAATGATCCATATTAACAATAAAATGGCTTGTGCTCCGTATAGATAAGCACATAATTACATCACAGACTCAAAGTTAAGCATGAGATACTGTGTAACTTCATATTGCATACCTATAATGAGTGACGCTGCTACTATCACAACTTTGTACACACACATGTATACTTTCTCGATTATTTTGCCCTCATCGGCACAATTCAAACAATTTTGTTTTAGTGATACAAACAACTAAAACTGAAAGACCTCACTTGGAACAAACAGTATCGCAATAAAATGACTACATTGTGATGAGATCCGTTTTCAGAATAACTCACTAAAGTAAACAACTTCTTAGAAAATAATTATGGAAAACTATACAAAATAAATGCTAAAAGGAACAAAACTCACAGTATACGTAATCTATCACATAATTACACTTTGTATCTTAATTTAGTGTTAAATTTCGGTGGGCTCAAAACTTGTTTCATAAATAGAGTCCGTTTTTCTTTAATGCTTCGAGACATATCTGAATCTGTCGCCCGAGTATCTACGTTACTTAAATTAGCGGAGACATTCTGGGCTTCGGTCCGAGTTTTATCATTTACGTTAAATTGATTTTTTATGTTTACAAAATTTGCATTCCCTTGTTTGGATGTACTATCTGAATAACTATATAGAATTTCTTCATCTGAATTAAAATTCATCTTAGGTTCAAATCTTTCTCTCAGAATTGAAAATTTACGCCTGGGCCTGCTTTTTACGCCTTTTTTGGCGTTAGGTTTTGAAGACTGTGTATTATCTTGAGTCAGTGGAACATCTTTCTGTATCAAAGATTGTAATGAAGATGTTCTTCTATTCGTAGACAAGTCGTCGTTTGAACTCATCGGTACTGAGTTTTCTGAGACTAATTGCCAAAGGAAATCAATATGTTTATTTGATAAATCTTGTAAGTGTGGTTCAGATCTCCAGTTGCTCTTTTTATTATGATTTTTTATATTAATTAAATTAGTCTTTTGTCGCCTCTTAGTGTTTTTGTTATATATGGAAACACTTTCTGGATTGTCTAAATCTAAAGACGAGGAGGCTGCAATCAAATTCAATTCCTTTTTATTTATGTCAAACTTTGAACTATGCTCATTCAAAATATTTTCTTTTTCTGGTAGCGACTCCATAATATTACTGGAGTTGAATTTAGAAGGTTCCTTCCATAAAGCTCGTTTTAAATTACTTTCTAGTTTTGCTGAACTATTGAATTGAGGAGATTCCCATATATCAGTTCTGTGATACAAGTTTCGCGGTGAATTTGTCACGGTTGCCTTTCTGATTTCGTCTATAGTTGCTACAAGAGAACTTTCAGAATTTAGTCTTTTTTTGTTAATAGGATCCACGTCACCTAAATCATCAAGTTCTTCCAAGATGGGCTCTAAGTGATTTGGATCTTTGTTAGTATCAGTAATGCATGGCTTAGCTAGGTATGTTTCATCATTCATATGACAGCTCGCTGAATTAGCATAATCATCTTGAAAACTCTTATCGAATTTTACAAAAACGTTCGAATATGTAGGAGACTTTTTTGGAAAAGGCGGTGCTGTCATAATTGAATTTTTTAACTCTTGCGACACACAACTACTTATTTCAGTACTAGCCGATGTTAAAGTATCACGTCTCCTGTCTCTGACAACACTGCCGTCATGTAGCCAGTTTTCAATGTCGCAATAACCATTCCAAGATCTCAAGCCCCAAGCTTCCCTTGCTATATTAACGGCGCAAATGTTTTCATAATCATGGACTGATAATAATTCTGTTGGTGTATCCAGGTCACGTTGCTTAGAAGAAAATGATTTTAAATTCGTTTTATTTCTGTCCTTTTTGGCGTACATTTCTTTTAGAATATCCAAAGCTATTTTCTGAATGTTTTCAATGTCTGCATCTTGATTACCACCTTTTATATTCTTTAGAGCACTTAGGCACAGTTTTTGAACTATGTTTTCATTGAATGTATTAATATCTGAACTGTTAATATCACTAAAACTTAAATCTAAATCCATGTCAATTGAATCAGAAGAAGTTTTTTTATTCGAGCCATCCGTGTCATGACTCATTTCAGAACCTTGCTCTGTTTTTATAATTTTGTTAAAAGCATTACTGATCATGATCCTATTTTCAACATTTATATTAGTCAAATCGTTTCTTAATTCATCTGACGAACATATGCCACGACGTTTCTGTAGATTGCTAGAAGTGATTTCGTCAATCGAGCTTTCCATATTTTCTAGTGACGATAGTTTCAAATTTAGTTCGGTTGGTGAACATACAGTTATTTTCTTAATTACTTTGTTCTGTGTGTTTACGGATTGTGGTGTATTTTCAAATGAATACAACTCTATACTAGAAACGTTGATACTTGTGTTCCCAACGGGAGCGGATGTGAACGTTGGTGATCCTGATCTTGCAATCCAATGTTCCAAAAGAAATTTCTTATCAGTGTTCTCATTTTCAATTTGGAGTATTGGCTCTGATTTATCATTCCTGAAAGTAAAGGAAACCCCGTTTTGAAAGTTGCAATTAGTAGGAAAATAATGTTAACAATTTTATATATTTTTACCTGACTTCTGTATTTTGAATCTTCTCTTTTTGAGCACTTTTAAAAGATCTCACGTACTTCAATCCACTATTATTTTGATTATTGGCATGCGAATTGGTTGAGGTAATTTTATTATTCAGTTCTACGTCAACATGAGCGAATTTCCAAGGTATTGGCCCCTTTGAATGAAAATATCTATAGTACAGGATCATGGAACATATTCCTGCAAAAATAAATTATTCAGAACTGAGGAGAGCAAAGATTTCAGAAAGTCTTCAGATTACTCTCTAATGTGTTCAACTTTATCGTAAAATAGATTTAAGTAAAACATGACAGGAATAAAATTGATGTGGTTTTACCAAGAAATGTTCCCGTGATAATGCAGATTGTAGACGTAGCAGACCACAATTTAGTTTGCTTTTCGGAATCCGAGATCAATACGTATAGGAACAGACTTCCGAAATTTTGTGTTATCATCAATGTATAGTATATCATTAGACGATAACGTGTGTGGCCTTCGCGCAAATTAATATAACAAAAGCAGTACACAAAACCCATCACAACATTGTAAAGAATCTCTTCCAATTTATTTGGACAGAAGTTTGTGTCTTGAATAATAATCCAAACTGTCATTGCAATCCAATGTAGGCCTGAAATAAATGTCTGTTAGTAAAAGAAGTTAAAACACCTAAAAGAAAAAGAAATGAGAGTTACTCACCTAACGGCAGTGTAGTCCAAGTTCCAAAAATTACAGTAAAAAGAAGAATCGCTAAAATTCTTGCAAGTAACATTCCAAAGTGCCATAATAATCTGAGTAAAAATGAGGGCCATTGAATTTTCCCATTAGGAAACACCATAATGCTGTAAATATAAGTTGAACAACCCCATACGACTGAAGCATTTGAGACAGTAAGAGCAATAACTGAAACCAAGGAGAAAATAAACTTTAATAATCAGTCTGAATTAGAGTTTTGCGCTGATCGTGAAGTCGTCGACGGCGGTGTCTGATGGTTTTTCTACCGGCAGTGGCGTGGCATATACTTTTTATGTGTAAGAAAACACTCAAATATTGTTCTGATTTGAACCCATGGATTCATTTTCAACGTTTTGTACTTCAGCAAATTATATGCAAACAAATATAATATAATATATTACACTATATTATATTATAGGGCTTCAAGCTTGACACTTAAGATTTAAATCCAACTCTATGCCGCATATGATAAGAACGGTCTAAAGTACAAAGTGTCGAGCTTGACGTGCTCTTGACTGTACCTATACTAAAAATCAATTTCAAGAACAGTTGTAAAAGGAACATAACATAAAAATTACATAAAAATAAACGCTCTTAATTTAAATTTTAGTACATATAGGTGTATGTAGGTCGATGTTTCTTATTCAATTTTCATTTTATTGAAATATAGTAAGTAGTAATTAACAAAGAAGCTGATAATACTTCATTAAAATAAAACAACTTTCCGCAACGCGTCGAGTTTACCGGCAGCGACGACGCGGAAAAATCGTCGTCGGCGTCTCTGTCTCAGTGCTCCAGTTAATTATTCTACAGGACTTACCTTTCGTATAGTAATTTCGATCCAATAGAGTAAGTGCATACGATTGTATAATAATTTGAGGTATTGTTCCTGTGAAAATATACAGTACATGCAATAAACTTAGGTCGTTTCTTTGCGCCAACAATTTTTGCGTTTTCGTTCCTTCTAAATTTTGACATGCAAAAACCTTTCGCAGGAATAATACATATCTGCAACAAAACAAAAGTGATACATACTAACTGCCACAGTATGAAAATTTAGCTAATTAAGAATATAGTTTCAATGAGGTAGGATAACTTAACCTTTCCAATAACCCAACGAGGAATCCGTGAGTAATCCAACGTTGTAAGCTTGATTTTTGATCAATAATAAACCATCGCAATGAGAAAGCATTAATCAATACATTTGGAACTAGAATAAATGTAAAAGTCACAGCCGCCCAGATAAATTCTCCGTCTTTGCAATATTCCGCAAAAACCAGTATAACTGAAAAAAAAATACGTTACTAAAACATGTCTTGCTAAAAAGTACAATAAAGTGATAATTTATAATAAAATGTTCCATAATTCTTTTTAGATGCTGATGTCGATTCAAATAGTTGAACAAGAATAGTCCAATTTTGACGAGATAATAACATATATATATCTATATAGTTATAATAATTTTACTTTACCAGTAGTTAAATCTGCCAGTATTGTAACTAGTGATATAAACACACATAAGACATTGAATACACAAAAGTTTTCATCTTGATTAACTGACAAATTTACTTTTTTGTTACTTGCTTCGGCCATTGTAAAATTATTCAGTAACTCATTGTTATTTTACGTTAAAACAATGACGGGAATTTCCTGTTCTTATCCTTATAAATATGAATAGTTTCACAACTAACACACACAAAATAAAGATCGTGAATGAGTGGCATAGAAATAGAACAAGTTGAAGTTTGTTGACTATCCACATACAAAAACTATCCAATAGTGCTACACAGTTTTACTAAGCACCTATAGAATAAGTTAAGCTTTATCGGCGCTTAGCACTTTAGCAGGTAGACAGGTTGTCGAACGGGGGTGGGGTGAGGTAGGGCGAAGAGTGAAATCGGCCCAGGCGCAACTTTGATTTTTTTTTGTTTTGGACCACACTATCATTCGCATCAGAGTTCATTCACAATCAAAAAAATTGCCAGAGAAAAATAAGAGCAAACATTTTAGAATGAATGAAAATAATCGATTTAACAGTGAATCGATTCGATTTAAGTACCCATCCACTTTGCCACGCGAATGAAATAAAAAAATCATGTCCGTGCTTGTGAATGTGAATGTCAGAACGACCGAATGAAAATCATTTGATTTGTTTTGATTTTGATAGTGGTTTAAAATAAATAGTTTGTTTAGTTTTTCTTTCAAATAAAAGGTTATGATGTGTCGCAGGTAATTTGTATTAACACTGAAATCTACGGATCCGTGCACGATTTTATTTGAAAAATGATACATGACGCTCTTCTAGTTTTGTGGGGTTGCACTCAAGCTCAATTTGTAAGTTATTTCTGCTAATTTGAAAATTTTAGCATAACAATTTTTTATTTGGCTATTTGATTTTGAAACCTTATTCTCATTGCATACGTTTTGCACAGTTTGAAGTGAATATACACAAATTAACAAAGTGTAGGAATGCAACCTTCGTATAAAGATATATATTTTTTAACTGTTAGATAATTATTAATAGTATTGACTACTGAAATTATAGATATAGGCTGAATGCATATAATAAAAAAGTCAATTCCATTTTTTACTCGCTTTGCTGTCTCCACCAATCACTATTTTTAATTGTCCTATTGCATATAAGTACAAGGTTATTTGTAAAATGGTAACTAACAAGACTATTACTAATATCATAAGGCTGCTAACAAATCAACTGCATGTGTGCAGTTAATGCGTGAAGTCATAATCAACTTCATGCAGCCGAAACCTTAACTGCACGAAGTTGGTTGATTGCAACCAATATTTTAGCAGTATAAACAACAACTTTTGTTCCATGACTTTCAATAATTCGTCAGATTTTACTATCATACAAAGATAATAATAATAGCCTATATTTTTATATTGTATTTTATATTATTGTTACAAACATGGACGGTGGGCAGAAGGTTTTGGGCATTTTTCTGGATCTTGCTAAAGCTTTTGACACTGTCTCTGTGCCTATTCTTATTAGGAAAATGGAAAGAATGGGAATCAGGGGTATTCAACTTAGATTATTCGAGAACTATCTGAGTGATCGTACCCAGTGCGTTAAGATTGATCATCAGCAAAAGTGTGCAGTCACCTACGGTGTGCCACAGGGCAGTGTACTTGGTCCAACTCTCTTTCTTATGTACATCAACAAACTGGGCATGATTACTCCTCCTAAAGGTAAAATTATAACCTTTGCAGATGATACTGTCCTTCTTTTAAACGCCAATTCTTGGCACGAAGTATATGCGCAGGCTCAGACAGGCTTTAATGTTGTGATGAAGTGGCCGCATAATAATGTTCTCACACTAAACGCGGAAAAAACTAAATGTATCACCTTCTCCTTAAGAAATAAATAACACACAATGCATATAATGCATCTGCTTTCGGTGATAGCCCACACTTGTCATAATCAAAATGACAATGCATGTACCTGCACGCGCATCCACAAAGTTGACAGTATAAAGTACTTAGGTGTGATCTTGGATAACACCTTAAGTTTCGAGAAACACTCTAAGTAATAGACTACGTAAATTACGTATTTAGCACCCTAAGATTCGTGGCCGATGAAAAACTAACGAAAGTAGTTTATTTTGCTTTCGTCCAAACCCTACTTACTTAGTGTGGTGCTCCAAAACGTACAATCTTGGAACTAAAAACAACGCAGAGAGTTATTCTGAAGGTGTCTTCTTTCCGCCCTTTTCGGTACCCTACTTCTCTCTTATACAAAGAGGCTAAAGTTTTAACTGTTTGTCAGCTGTTCTTATTAAACGGTACTAAAACAGCATGGACTCCTTACGTTTAACCCCTCTCTGCCTCGTGAGAAAAGGAATCAACCCTGTGGACTGCCGTCATTATCGGCTCAACACTAAGTTTTCTAAACGCCTCTTTTGCTTTCTTGGTTGCTTTCTCTGTAATAAATTAAATACGAAACTTTCTGTCTATAGGCTTACTAAGATAAACTGCAAAATGAAAGTAAGATATTGGCTTCAGGAGTTGACCTATGAGGATACGGAACTACTAATTACTGCCCCAGTATAATCAGTTCACATGTGAATTATTTTATTTTAATTATTTTAGTTATTTAATAAGAAAACTTTCTCCATAATGATCGCCTTGCCAGCACGCCGTCATTCGTCACACACACACACACGCACACGCACAC
>NW_020653852.1:8684717-8710925 GCF_003589595.1 Hyposmocoma kahamanoa | reverse complement strand
CACACACACACACACACACACACACACACACACACACACACACACACACTTAAAAACACATACACAAACAAATACTAACACTGCACATACAATATTTTTCCTTTTTATTTTATGATTTTTATTCCTTTGTAAAGTTTAATTTAGGTGGATAATTTAGTAATCGCAATTATCGATGTACAAGTACATAATTCTAAGTTGCAAATTTGTATTTTCCAAGGGGTGGTGACCTTTTTTTATGCATAGTGCTTGTAATTATGCTCAATGTATCTATATTGTGGTGAGAAAATAAACAAACTTATTATTATTATTTGTTAGCAGAAAATACAATTCATTATTAAAAATTATAAAATATCTTAAACCAAGTAATAGATTCAGATGTATTTATTTCTCAAATATAACATTACAGAATAAATTGCACTACATGTCAAAGTATAAGAAATTATATCGAGATGTCAAACAAAAATGAAAATTTAAAAAAATACACAATAATTAGAAAATTAACAATTCATTATATTATATTGTTGTCATTAAATTACATATCGAATATGATTCGCAATGAAGGATCGTCATAAGTTGATAATAATTTTACAAGAGAATGTCAATGCGGTAAAAATTAGAATAAAATAAAAATGCTCAATATTGTTACAATTTTAAGTCCATAAATTCATTTACAGAGTACACAGGATTTTTCAATAAAAGGTCTTTGAGCCGGCGCCCAAATGTTTCGTCAGACAATTCAAGTCTGAGAGTAGCGGGTAAACGCTCATAGTAAGTAGTCCGATGCATGCGGGTTTTTCACTGCAAGTGCCATGCTTCGGGGGACTGTTCTCAAATGACCGGTAGGGCGAAGTGGGATGCCAGAAACATAATAGACATAAATTTCGAATTAAAACTAATACTTAAATAATTTCAAGATTAATAATTCATTATAAATAAATCTGTGTACAATTTTCCTATAATTAAATAACGTCCACATCATCAGCTTGTCTTTCGACATAAGCCTCCTCCAGAGACTTCTAGTTTTCCATTTCCCGTGCCTGTTGTTGCCAAAATGGGCCTGCCACCAATTTTAAATCGTCTTCCCATCTTTTTCTCTGCCTTCCCCGTCTGCGTTTGCCTTCTCTTGGGTACCACTCCGGTCCATTTTCCAGTCTCTATCATGATATGTCCAGCCCAACGCCACTTCAATTTCCTCATCATACAAAAATAAATAGAATTTAAAAAGATTGCTCTAAAAGGTAATAACTCTGTGCAGGGTGTCCACGTTGTCGTCGAGGACACTTGCACGTTTGAACTTATTCTACCAAATAAATATCCAAAATGTCTCAGTACATACACACAAAAACTTTAAAGTTTGTTTTGGTAAATTTATTGTTTTGTAAAAGTCATGGAACAAAAGTTGTTGTCTATGATGTTAGTAATATAGTCCTGTGGGGTTATTAGTATTATTTTATTAAAAATTTATTAAAAATAACTAACTCTATATATCATTCTTTGCATAATATTATATTTGTCGGCTTATTGCAAGAAAGCAGTTATTGCCATATAAATTATATGACAATTAATGACTTCTTGCAATAAGCTGACTATATCGCACTATTGCAATAGTGTATTAACTCAAAAAGTGTATTTTTTCAGAATCGTTGTTATTCACTTCCCGTGAAAGAATGTCTTAAAATCTATGTATCGGTTAAAAATTTTTAAAAACATATGAACATGACACAAGTCCTCACTTGTCGAATTCCAAACCTATGTACTAAATCTATGAATTCCGATCATAATTAAAAGTGATGTTTTAGGGGGTGTCACAAACGTTAGTAAGCCATCAACAGTAACACACGGTACCATCTTTTAATCGTTTCTTGCAATATTCTAATGACGGTTTTATTGACGTGTAGAGAATCAAATTTCACGTTCAAATATAGTATAATCTTGAATTTCACATGTTTTGAGTTACAACACTATTGTAATAGCAGTGCGATATGTTATCAGCAAAGTATGTAATCTGGTATGCAAATGCAGTAACACTGAGTCAATATGTGAAATAAACACTATTATATACTTGGTGTCGGTATAATATGTACAATGTGAAATATGCATGTAAAATTTAATGTAACTAACGTTATTATTTGCAGATTAAGTTCGAAAATATGTTTTATAAGGATAAACTTAATAAGGACTTTGTTGTTGTATGCGTGTTTGGTTTATGGTACCTATAATTAAACTAACCTGTTATAATGCGTTATATACTTTTTTAATTTTATTATACAAACAGATTAGAAATTAGCTTAAGAACTAAAGCGATGTAACATAAACCATTTTGGGTTTTACAGTACATCATCTTAACGTTTCACAACTCGTAAATAAAATACCAATTGCCATATAGTTAGGAGTTACTTTCTACTACATTTTCTTACCATAATTGCAATGGTAGGGTACTCTTATAAATGTGCGATTTAATAATGAACTCATCCGCATTTTGGTATGCGTGTGTATATGCGTGAACTACTTAAGAAGCTGCTGGATTCAACAAAATAACGAAATCCTGGGCATGTATTAGTGTTCCTTATACAGGTTGAATCAATGTATTGGGAGTCAATAAATTCAATAATATATGCCACAACAGTAAAATACAACCACAAATTTGTGTACAACCTACACAAGCTTGATAAGAAATCCTTCATACAAAATGTGTGTATTCTCCAGGATAAAACCAATGTATTTTCAAACCAAGGCGATGCAGAATTTTATGGACGAATTTCCGATGTTGCAAAGAGCCACTATAAAATTAAAAATTACGTGGCAGCCACCGGTTTCCATGCACGCAAAATTAAATCAGGTACACAGAATTTACTTATCCATTTGTAACTGGAACCGTTTATTAAACTTGTTAATTTTTCCTCCACCAAGATTAATTTGAATTTCCCCTGTATCTCGTAAAATATATTATGCTATCGATTTCTTCAATTACAAGTAAAAATAAAAAATTGTTTCACTTAGTTTATTTTATTATATGCCGAACGTAAAGGGAAGGAATGCCACTCCATAGAAGTGGCATTCCCTACCAGACGTATTCCCTGAACGGTGTCCGGTATCACTTATGCACTTGGGCCTTTTCCACATAGTCGAATAAAACAAATAGGGTACTCCATGTAAAATAACCGCGCGGATAGTAAAGTTACGGACACAATCCGGACGGACGCACACACGTCCGAAGGAGCGTTGAGGCGACCGGTGTTGTGCAATGCTAGAGCAACCTTACATTATGCAAATGTGTGCGTCTGTCCGTACACGACGCGGCGTGCGGCGGGCACGCTAATATACAAGACGCTTTGCGACTTTTGTACGGAGTTACCATAGTTGTGCTTATTCTACTACGCTTTCAAAGCGAGAGTGAATGGGCATTTAGATGTGCATGCTTCATTGTCGACATCATCGTCACTTTCCAACATGTGAGCCTATCATCATCGAAGTCAAATGCGCACTTAATGTTTTAATAAAAAAGTATTTTTTTTCTGAGTTTTCGATTTTTGTATTAATACTTATAACAAACTAGTGGAGCAATTTCACAAAAAATAATTGAATACCAATTCAATAAAAATTTTAAATACAGTGAATAGCGACATCTCTCGCCAGGGCCGGTAGATGTAAAGGTATCTAACTGGGTGATAAAACTTTCATAGATTTCTTATAGATGGCGCTACGACTAAAAAGTCGTTGAAAAAACCTAATACAAAGACACGACAACAAGCACAGAAAAATTCGTTCGAATGAATCATCGTTCCGTGGCCTAGTTGGTATAGCGTCTGGCACGGTATGCTAGAAGACGTCGGTTCGAATCCGGCAGGATCGAAGGAATTTTTTCTGAGTGTTCGATCTTTGTATTAATACTTATAACAAACTAGTGGAGCAATTTCACAAAAAATAATTGAATATCAATTCAATAAAAATTTAAAAATTTAGTATTTAATCTCCTTGGTATCATAAAATTCAAAAGAACATCAAACACCACGAGAGATTAATATTACAGTTTGTTACCTGGAATGTTGATATTAATAAAAAGAAGTTTTGTTCATTACAGCTACTAGTTTAAAATCAAATGGTCTCTACACACAGGCGTTAAGTGAAGGAATAGCGGATGTACTTCAATCGTACAAAAATACTTTAGTAGAAGTAGAAGGCCTTGTTATTGGGAATCATAGCTATACTTTAGCTTTTGTGTACAGCTATGTGGAAAAGTATAGAAGTCTTTTTAATACGTTAAATCGTATAATAACTACGATTAAAGAGAGAGACCTAAGGGGATGTCAAATTTTGGATTTAACTCATCAGTATATTTTGAATGGAAATGAAATGGTGCACGACGCTGTGTTACAGTAAGTATAGCTTTATTTAAATTTATAATCTTATATTATGTTATTGTTTGAAGTTTCAATTACTTAGACATATGATTTATTTACTACGAATAATGTAATATAATAATCTCAGTACTGAGTACTTAAAAATCGACCTCAAATGTCATTCATCCCCCAGTTTGCTCTTAGTGGTGAAATATTTTCTTCAAATTTAAATGAGACCACTGCTGAGGAACCCTCTTTCCAACAATAAAGAATCACGTTATCGCGTATCATACATACAAAAAAAAACATGCAGTCGAATTGAGAACCTTCTCTTTTTTTGAAGTCGATTAAAAAGTAGTATTAGTTTATACTTATTTCATATTACTTGTTTTTATACTTTGGAGATTACAACTGTTTTTACAATGTGTTATTTTAAGTAGAAACAACATGCCATTTAAAAACTTTACAACATAATATCAGTGGCGGATTTGCAGTCTCGGCGGACCTTGGCCCCAGGCCATGTAGTCAGTACCAGCCGCCCCTTTCTCAGCAATCATATACCTACTCATATATCTATATTTTATACATAAAATGTACGAAAGTGATTTAGGAAGATTATTGTTATACGATGCCGTGCAGTACGGCGCGTAATAATGTGCGTGAGCCTTTAAAATGTGTAGGTACGTAGGTTTAAAAAACAAAAACCAAAGATCTCCATAATAAGCACGTAGAAAAATTCGTAAAGTCCGCTAGTACATTCCGCGGCTTAGTTGGCATAATGTCTGGCACGGTTTGCTAAAAGATGCCGGTTCAAATCCAGCCAGATGGAAGGATTTTTTCTTAAGGGCTCTAACTTTGTATTAACAAATATTTCTTATTGCTTTTATTTTATATGGTTTTTTTGTTCACCCCAAAAGAAATTAAACATTACATTTTATGGTCCTGAGTATGCAGACCACTATCACAAAGCATTTACTTGAAATGCTTAAAAAAATTAACTTAATTTTCAGAATTTTCTCCAACATAAACAAAGTATTCATCAACCAGCTCTGCACATGGATGTTATATGGAGAACTAAGAGATCCCTACCAAGAATTTTTCATATCTCACAATTTGAAGCATGACTCTTGTGACACGTTGTTCTCTTCACCATCTACAACTAACACCGGTGATAAATCACTTGTGTCTACCGTATGTTGAATCTTTATTTAAAAAAATATATTTCCATGATAGTAAGGTATCATACCTATCACAATGTTATAATTTTTTATATATAATATATGCATATAATTTAATAAGTTTTTACGGGACGTGCACGTCAACCGCACAAGTTCACAGATGAAGGGTACACACTAGTTTAATAATAATAATAATCGTTTATTGGCTTCAAACATAAAACAATAAAAGTTGTAAAAAAAAGAAAACAATACCAGCACAAAAATTTTTCGCATGTGGGAAAATATACCAACATTGTAGAATAAGAACAAGCAGGGTAACTCCAGGGTCTGTCTGGCGCAGCAATACCTACACTTCACTGGAAGCGTAGGGTTGCCACATTATTATTTTAGTTGTACCTACAGGTTGTAAACATAATTTGAAAAAAAAAAAACAAAGTATTTCTATATCATCACAGAGTTTTCGCGCTATATTGAAATAACCTTCGTCTAATGCAATACGTATATTCATTGATATTTGTATACCAGCATTGGTGTTTCGATTATAGGAGTATGGTTACGAAATAGGAATTCATGCGTGTGTGTCCGTGAAAGAGAGGGCATGTGCTTGCGAGTTTGTGCGAGTGCGTGCGTGATAGAGCGCGCGAGTGCGTGCATACTTTTTAATATAAAATGGTTATATTTCCCTTAATATATTTTTACTAGACCTTTTTCAATTCTGCCCTTCAAGTTGATTAGTAGCAAATATAGCAAACCACCTGAAAAAGCGTTAAATTATTATAAAATTCCAGCTCCAAGACACAATAATGGACTGTGGATACAGCATCAACGCAATCATGATACCGCATTATATACCACTGTCTTTAGTCCAAGAGATACTATTTATTGGTAAAACAGTTATATTGTTTGGTTTCGACCCTCGTAAAGTGAAGAGGACTAGTTTTTTTAATAATAAGTCACTATCACCGTTACAGAAATTTGGAACTGATACTAGAAGGTAAGGCATAGAAGATTGTTGAATGAGGGTGTAAATAAAGATACGTACAGTTTGAGGACGCGCTAAATTTCGAGTATTAAATGAGTTCGAATATATTTGAACACATGTAGTCAGTACCAGCACACATGCTTTTTACTTCGCTTGCTAGTGTTTAAAATGCTCTTTTCTAATTCTACCAATTTTTTTTTATACACCATATTGTAGTTGTAGTGTACAGTGTGTATTTTTAACTGGGACACTGGGGAAGTAACTATAGGAGATACATCCCTGTGTCTCCTATAGTTTCAGATTTCACTGTCTTCAGAGCCATTAGTCTTTTTTGTGAAAACAATTTTGACATTGTCAATTTTTAGGTCAAGCGCGAGTTGTCCATAAAAATAAATAAAATTAATATATTATTAGTGCTTATCGACTCAGTTTCATGCAAGTACGCGTTACCATTATGTCGTAACGTTTTATTTATCGTCTGACTGTGTTGTGTTTCCATTGTCTTAACAGTCTGTCTACGTAACGTCAAAAAATGGTTAACAATGGTTAATCGTGTTGTACTATATGTGAACAACTTCATTTAAATATACAAGCCCCGACATTTTAAACTGCACGACTATCTGTCGTCACGACATAATGTGAATGCACCATGAGGATGATTTTATGCATTGGAAGAAAAAGTTGGGACAGCAGAAGTTGGTCAAATTTAATAAAATGTTTTTCATACAAAATGATTGAACATTTTTAAATTGTTGATAGACTTAATTTCACGTAAGGATCATTTTATTGTATTGAAAGAAAAAATCATGACAGCGGAAGTTGGTCATATTTAATAAAAGGTTTTTTCATACAAAATGAAAACAATTTTTTGTTTGCTGATACACTGTTTGTAATACATGTAATTTCAGTTTCATAACGCCGCTATTTCTGCAGCCCAAAGCAACTTGTAGCAACAAACCTTTATAGGGTTTTCTTATGAAACATTTTGTTTTTCAGATTTACTATCTGGGAAGAAAAAGAGGCGGAGTTTCACGACAAATTGGAGAAACTAAAGAATCCAGATGTGTTTGAAGTTTGTAATTTGAGAACTGTCGTTAGAGAAATAAAGGAATGTGTTACGAAGGTAAGGGTATTAGACACGTGAAACCTATTATTGGAAATAATATTAACTTGAAAAAAGAAAACAGCTTTAAAAGATTCTAAAAACAGTGAGCAAGGTTAGTTATATATTTTGTAATCGTTTATTGTTGATCCAAGTCCACCTCCTCTTCAAATTTAAATTTAGATGGCGTTGTTTTTAGTATTCGATTTAGGTCTGAATTACGCTGGTAACATTTTTAAACATTGTTAGGCTAAACGTTGTAAATATATTTTGGGTGTCTTGTCAAATGCTTGTGAGGACGACAAACAAGTCAAAATTATATTTCACGTTGGACGCTCTGGAGGGACATTTACGGTGAACCCGTCTTCCGTAATTGCGGCGGTTTGGATTTTTTTTTTAATATCAAATGAGGGGACGAACAAGTTGTGCGCCTGATGGTAAGCTACACATCTGTGAATCCAGATTTATTTGAAGTTAGTAATTTGAGAATGTCGTTAGAGAAATAAAGGAATGTGTTACGAAGGTAAGGATATTACACACGTGAAACCTATTATTAGAAATAATATTAAGTTGGAAAAAAAACTTCAAAATATTTTAAAAGCGTGCCATAGTTTGTCTGATAATTTGTTTGTTTATTATGTTGTAGTATATGACGAAATTGTAATGCAATTTACTTAGTTTATTCCTTTACTTAATTTTATTTTTGTGTTGAGCGGTAGATGTTGTTCTTATTTGTATGTAAATATTAATAGTATAAGTAGTTAAATTAACACAGTGATTCAAGTTTGTACGAATAAAAAAGTTTATTATTTTTATTAAATTTCGTTCCAAAACGCGCATAGCGCAAAAATCTAAAGTGAAAGGCCATCTGAATGAATGAAATGCAATAATTTGCAAGAAAGACAAACAAAAGTTTACAGTCTCGCTTGCAATCATTTTTAGTAAACTTTTGTAACCAGTCTCCTCGCTTTAGTCTATTATAAACATTTTTTTTTCGTAGCATCTATGGACAGTAGCGGTAGAAGAAGCCCAGCTAATTCACGAACTGAAGCTGTTGAAGGATTTCTACTTACTCGGACGCGGCGAACTATTTCTCGAGTTGCTAAGACTTACTGCTCACATGCTCGATAAGCCAACGACTAGGACTGGCACTAGAGGTATTTTTCTTAACACAACTAGATGTTTGGTGGTTAAAAAGGATATTCATATTAAAACTACACTTGACAAATCTATACATTTGTAATAGGCATAGTCAACAAAATCTTTAATTTAAAAAAATAGCGCTGTCTGGATCGCACGATCGGTGCCCATATGTTGTAAGAGCAGGGTATTTTCCTTGATCTCCTCGACAATTGGCAAACTTGAGAATCTCTTTTATAGCAATATACCGACCGCAAGTACAAGCGGGCTATGCCTGTACATATGTATAGGTACTTTGTTGACAACTGAACGTCAAACAAATACAAAGAAAATATATTTATTTGACTATCACAAACGACACCATACAAAAAAAAAAAGAAACAGAATAGAAAAAAATATTAAAACATCAAAACATTTACGCGTCAGACACAAATAATTACAAAACAAAATCACAAATAAAATTAACGGTTAATAATTAATTGACGGTTATTTATCGTCAGACGACTGTCGTTCTTGCTCTTCCCAATGTCACGACAGTCTGCCGTCGTAACGTCAAATAATGAGTGATCTATAGTTAAGCGTGTCGTACTATATGTGAACAACTTCATTTAACTGCATGACTATCTATCGTCACGATATAATGGGAACGCTCCCTTACTTATCATTTCCCGCCTTTGTCTATGTTCGAACAAAACAAAGCAATTTTAGAGCTAACTAATAATGTGACAATGCCACCAAGTACGATTTTGTATCGTTCGTTCATTCTTTCCGTTTTCAGATATGAACCACGCTTTCCAACTTGCGGCGAGAGCAGTTTTCCTGAGCAATAACATAGACATAGAGAAGTTCAGCTTTGAACTGCCCTATGTGAAGCCTGAAGTGTCTACTAATTCTTCTATTGATGAGGATAGCAATTTAGGTTAGATTAGATTTTGAATACAATAGCCATAAACCATTTATTGCAACGCCACATGACAAGAAACAAAGAAAAAAAATTATATGAACGAAAGAATAAAAATAAATAAAATAAAATAAATAACACAAAAAACAGCATAACAAACATTTGAACCAAACAACAAATTTTACTGTATAAATTAATATTTCAATTAATTAATACTATACTGACATGCGTGCTGCTGTGGCGTATGCTAAAGGATCTCATTCAGCTAAACCCACAGACGAAGAATGGGCTGTGACGCTGGTTTTCAATGGACCCTAGTCTAATTTTGATCAAAATTTTTCCTTTCCAGGTGCTACTTTTCTTTCCATAAAAGAATTAGGGGAGACCCCCTGAGTAGACACTCCGTTCTCCGTTCGAAACAATTACTGTCAAATAAATAATACTCAAGCAAATTAAAAGATGCATGATGCGAATGAAGCATCATACTTGATATTGTCTTTTGATTTATTTGACAATAAGCCGGTCGGTGAACGGGAAAATCCCCATTTTTAGAAACTGAAAAAAAGAAAATTTTAGAAACTGTATATAAAGTAATCTCGACAGGTAAACATTGTATGTGTCAGGGCAGAATAGAATCAATTTCTAAAATAGCTGATCTAATGACCTCTACAGTAAAGAACAATGCACTGTGATTCCCCCATAGGCCATAAATCAAAAAAAATCATTGGCTTATCCCGGTTAGATCAACTCACTAAGTTAGTAACTAGTTAACAAGCTTCCAAAAACTATAAATATCAATGTAATTAGGTCACGTTATCATTCACTTTTGTGCATCGGAAGTGAGCGCATCGCGAGACTAATTATCACCACGTGTGAGTCATCGAAACTTAATCACTTTGTTTTTGAGTGTCACTATTCCAAATCAAGTGTTTACGTGTTGTGAAAGCATGGAGATCCAAGAGCATGGTATGTACTTTTATTATCAATTTTTTTTAATTTTTTTTATGCATATTTTTTTTATATAATTTTTTTATTGAAGGCAGTTTTTTGGTGAAAATTTTTGGCATAACTTAATTTCCTTTAGACCTACAACTTTTGGCTGCGCTGAGCTGCACCTGAGGTATATGGTTTTTGAATAAGGAGTATGTCCTTATTAAGAGCTATAAGTTTCATTTGCATCTTGCTGCCTCTTCTTGGCTTAAAGGGGTGTCAAAGTATGCATGTCCATAGTATTGAATTTTTAATTTTTTTTTAAGTTCAGCTTTCATATTGTTTTAGGTACATTTTTCAAATGTTCTGTATCGAGGATGACAATTTTTGATATTTGGCACTCTAAAGTGGGTAATCCAAATGAAAAAATGCAACACGTCCTGAGCACTTTGACCGAAACATCATCCCTTTCTGACGACATCGAAAATATTGATTTAGAGACTTTAAGCCTTAAAATTAAGAATATTTGTAAACGAATTTCCCACTACTGGGCAAAGTCGAATCGTACTAGATCTAAATTCTTAGAAAAATATTCAGATTGGCTGCATGTCGTTGAAAATATTGATGTACAGCGAACTGAGTTACGTGTATCTCAGAGCTTTGACGAAGTTAAACCATCAACTTCTTCATCGCATGGCCGTCCGAGAATTAACTTTGACGACACCAGTAAACGTACAAAAAGGAGAAGATTGGCTAGTTTGTCTAACCAAGACCCTTCTCTTGTACAGTCATTGCTCAATGCGTCCGATAGCTTGTCTTGTCCTGAAATCGATTCTAGCGAAGTTTTATCGCTCATTGTTGAAGCTCAGTTAACTCGACATCAATATATATTAGTAAAGAAATTTATAGACAATAAGTTTTCAAAAACCATTTTCCCATCTTACCAAAGTGTCGTGGAATCTAAAAAACACTGTTATCCTTCAGATATTACTGTTACAGAATCATCCGCCGAAGTCGAACTTCAAAGTTTATTAGATCATACTGCCAATCGGATTCTCAAGTCTCAAAAAGATGTTTTGGATAGTGTAATGAGCCTAATGAGTCTCTAGATAAGATATCTTTGATAGGGAAATGGGGTTTCGATGGCAGTACAGGGCATTCAGAATATAAACAGTGTTTTTCTGACTCCACTCTTGAAGACAGTAGCCTGTTTGTTACTTCGTATGTGCCACTTCAGCTTGTTTTGACAACAGATAACAAAGAAAATTCAGTAGTTTTGTGGAAAAATCCTCGTCCTTCATCAACTCGATACTGTCGTCCTATACGCCTCCGATATTTGAAGGAATCGACTGCAGTGTCAGTTGAGGAAGAAGCTCATTTTAAAGATTAAATAAGGAACTTGCAGCCTACTGTTTTCAAGGAAGAAGATCGCGAATATCGCATTACTCATTGTTTGCAACTTACTATGGTAGATGGTAAAGTGTGTAACGCACTTAGTGGTGTTTCTTCATCAAAATGTTTTATTTGTAACGCCTTGCCCAGTGAAATGAACAAAATTGACGAATGTTTAAATAAGGAAGTCGATGAGAGTAAATATGAATTTGGTTTATCACCTCTTCACGCGTTAATACGTTTTTTTGAATATTTTGTTCATGTCGCGTACAAGTTAGATGTTAGGAAATGGCAAGCTAGGTCCGCTAATGACAAAATGCTTGTTGCTGCAAAAAAATCATATGTTCAGACTCAATTTAGAGAAAGATTAGGGCTTATAGTGGATAAGCCTAAAAGTGGCGGAAGCGGAACATCAAACGATGGTAATACAGCCAGGCGGTTTTTCTCGAATTCAGAAATTTCCGCTGAAATTACTGGGATCAAGAAGGATCTCCTAGATCGTTGCTGGATCATCCTTCAATGTTTAAATTCGGGATATACTATTAATAAGACGAACTTCGAAGAGTTCGCTTTAGAGACGGCTCGGCAGTTAGTTGCCGAGTATCCGTGGTATAACATGCCTGCTTCCGTTCACAAAGTTCTAATTCATGGTGCTAATGTTATAGATTACGGTTTGTTGTCAATCGGAGAGTTGTCTGAAGAAGCAGCTGAAGCGACTAACAAATACATCAAGTCTTTTAGAAAAAATCATACGCGTAAAATGAGTCGCATTGTGACCAACACAGATTTAGTAAATAGGCTGCTTCTTCATTCAAATCCCTTCATAACAGGTCTACGAAAGTTACCTGTTAAAAAAAAAGGTGTACTGTCAAAAGCTGTATTAGACTTGTTATGTATTTAAAGTTAATATTGTTGAGATTTAATGTATTTTGGTATAATTTGTGTTTTGTTTGTATTTTGTAAAATGAACTTTTTTATGTATTTTTATTGTTTTAATTTATTCATTTGTGGTTATTGTTAATACAAATAATCATTATTTACACAGTTTTACCATTAAAAGTCGCAGTATAAAATGTTTTAGATACATCGTCTAAAAACAAAATTACTGCGAGACATTTTTACACCTAAATATTGTCAAATATTTTTTAAAATGTATAATTTTATTAATTTACGTTTACCTAATCATATTTTAACGTAATAAAATAAAAAAATAATAATAATTTCGGAGTTACGTATTTATGACCGCCTTAGTATGGAGCGTGAATCACCGTGCAATGGCGAAATTATTGTTAAAAGAATTCTTTAGCGTCTTCAAACGTTCTAATTACAAGTTTGCATAAAATAAATTCATTAGATTTTTCAAATTATACTACAGGCCTATCTGAGCTGGAAATAAAATCATATTTAAACTAAACTCATGACTAATTAGTTTGTAACCGAACTGAGGTCTACGACTGTTAACTTCGTAACGTTGCGCGTTATCTAACCGCCTTGAAGAGATTTTCAATACCTACCTACGTATATAGCGGTCCACATTTAGTTTGCGTAATATTAAATGTACTGATCCGACCGATTTCATTAAGAGATTAACTATTTTGTTACAAAAAATAAAGTAGATAATTCCAAATATGCCATGCGCCAAAGTGGTAAAACTGACAAAAAAGTTCCCGATGTCAGGGATAGATGGCACCTTTCACAAAAAAAAAAAATTGTGCCTGAAGTTACCAGGTCGTGGTATGTATGAATTCTGTTTTCTTTAGTTATGGCTCAACTTCATGCCTATTGACCATACCTTATAAAAATATTTTCCTCTGAACTTTCGTTACGTCACAAACCCACGACAGCACTCAGCTTCTATAAACTCTGTTACTAATACACCGAATATATTTTATTTAATTATGTAAAATATAATATCCAAAACTTGAAACCGGAATATCTTTAATTCCACACCTTTTAGAGAGACGAAAATCCAAAATTAAATTTGTTCAGGAATTGAAATTCTACATTTTCACATAATTTTCATAAACAGACGCATAGAAATTATATCGGAGTTCGCCATTCTTCGTTGTTATAACACTAAATTTAAAAAATAATTAATGGTATTTGCTTTGACTCATTTAAGTTTACTTTTCTACAATACATCTGTATTAAAAAAATTAAAAAAATTGTAGATAAATAAGTGGACTGTTTTTATTTTATTATATATATATTTATAAATTGTACCTAGCTACCCCGAAACGCTTCTATTATTACCTACGTTTTCAGTGGCTGACGGTTGGTCCAGCATAATCCTGAAGTACGACTTTAAATGGCCACTACACTTGCTTTTCACGCCAGAAGTCCTGGCGCGGTACAACGACATGTTCCGACTTTTGTTGAGAATTAAGAAGACACAGCATGATCTGCATGCTTTATGGAAGACTTATAAACAGTCAGCGAGGTTAGTTATATATTTTGTAATCGTTTGTTACTGATCCAAGTCAACCTCCTCTTAATTGAAATTTAGATGGCGTTGTTTTTAGTTTTCTTGTTAGTTCTGACTTACACACATTTTTCAATAAACAAAAAAGTAACATTTTTATACCTTGTTAGGCTAAACTTTGTAAATATATTTTGGGTGAGTCTTGTCACATGCTTGTGAGGACGACAACCCGTCAAGGCAAAATTATATTTGACGGAGGACGCTCCCGAGGAGCATTTACGATGAACCCGTCCTCCATAATTCCGGCGGTTTGCAAATGAAAACGTAACTCAATGGAACAATTATCTGTACCACAAGTTTACTGTGACAGTTGTCGCGTATATTACTTCACAATGTGTAGCAAATTATACAGCGCCCCTGGCGGTCACAAGCAGAAACAACATTTTGTATACTAACTTTTTACGTGGTCGTAACTGTCACTGTAATCTCATGGTAGAAGCACAAGTTACTGCGTGTACTTAACTTACATACACTTAACTGTAATATAACTTTAATTCGGGTGCACTTCGAAGTCATTCCAAAAAAAATGTCCGCCTGTGGTTTCACCAACTGTAGAGTGCCACGTAGTTGGCAAACCTGTCACGCCGTTTCAGCGTGTATAGCATGCTTCAGATTGTCAGCTAGGTTTGATGAGCCAATCCCACCTTTTGAGTCGAGTCGTTCATGAAGATCTACTAATCCCAAAAGTATTTCCAATTGCAACATTCGATGTTGCCATTTAATTATTATCTATCTCTACAATATTCTAACGAATTAATATTAACGCCTTCTATTTGTTACAAATAACTAGTCCGTAACATACCATTTGAAATCAATAAATGTCAAAATGAGGTTATAAATTAAACGCACTTTTGTAGTTTGCTACGTGAACGTTAGTTGTAATGTCACTCCGATAAATTTATTAAAAAAATATTTTGTGTATATTTTTTTTTTGTAATTTTCAGCTTCATTATGTGTCAACTACACAACAAGTTAATGTTTCTGATGGACAACCTCCAGCACTACATGCAAGCTGACGTATTAGAGACCAACTTCTCCCTCTTCATGGATGCGGTGAATAAAACGAACGACTTCGAGAAACTGAAGAAAGCCCACGCCGAGTTCCTCGCTGACGTGTTGAGCCAGTCGTTTTTGACTGTCACCTCTTCGGTACAATTAGTTTTGTTTATATTATAGTAGTTCCTGTCTATGCATCATAGATAGCGTTGTTTTTAATATTCATGTTAATTCTTAATCACCCTGGTAATATTTTAAACCTGACTAAGCTAATCTTGGGGTAAATCTTATGAAATGTCTGTGAGGACGTTGTTAAACCTTTGGTATCAATTTCATTTCCTTGACGGATAGGGGGAGGTATCCATATCTTTGTTGTTGATGCTTGTTGATGAAGTGCTTAAAATATTATTTTCTTTCTTGGTTATCAGTTACATATTTCTTTCAAATGATCTTTAAAAATTTGTAAACTATAATTGTAAACAATAATATAACTATCCATATCAGTCAGCGGCAAGCGAGTGCTCCAATAAGACGACGGACTCTATAAACAATCCAGTTTTCTGCAACATCCAAGAGTTGATAAAGCTGTGCCTCTCGTTCTGCAGCATGAGCGAACTGGCAAATGATAAGGAATCTGAAGATTATTATATTAGGGGATATTCTGATCGGTGAGTCTATTCGTAGTGTCTGTTATGGTTATACAGTTTTGTTAAGATTTTATTTTGTCGTTTAGTTTTGCAAAAAGATTTTTATTTAACATTTTGTTGCTCAAATTAATGATTAGGTTTGCAAGTTATTTCCAGAACAATAATAATCCTACTGCTGGGCACAGGTCTCTTCTCACAACGGAGAGGGATTGGGCTGCAGTTCCCACCAATGCGGATTGGCCACTTTATACATTTCATTGAATTCAAAGAGCAAAATGCAGAGCAATTGCTCTGTAGATATGTGCAGGTTTCCTCACAATGTTTTCTTTCACCGAAAAGGTGGCCGAACGGTTACCATACCGGACTCCCACGTAGAGGTTTCAGATTCGATTCCATTGCCGGGAGAAATATTTGTATGGCCTACATTTATTTTTCTCGTGAGTTTGGATGTAATTTGTCTGTGTGTGTCCATGGGACCCGTCTGGGCTTCAATAGTGCGGGGCTACGATGAGCGCGTGCGTTAAAAATTCAAATTTAATTTGGCCCATGAATTCGTAGTAGAACTACGCTAAAGTAATGCATTGAAACACACTCTAGAAATAATTTTTCATTTCAATTTTAGACAAACAGCTGTCCACCTATTCGAAGTGAGGAATTAGCACCAGGAGCACGACTTGTCCGTCTCGTCACATGTATATATATTATTTAAAAAAGAAAATTACAATATACAAAACTTGTTACAGATTCAACACGCTAGTAAAACAACTAATGCAACTATTAGTATCTCTTCGCGATCGACCATGTGGAGTGTACTTAGCACGTTTGCTGATGAGGTTGGACTACAATCGATGGCTGAGCGGGGAAGCTCAGCTTACTCAATCTGTCACTAATATGCTGCGGTACTAAACGTACTGTGAAATTACATACTTTCTACGGTACTAAAATAAGCTGCGAGCTGCGATTTTGAATATCCTATAGCCCTAAATGGTACTAAAGTATATTGCAGTTTGCGGCATTGTATATGCTACGGGACTATATGAATAACGCTTTGGTACTAAACCTTGTATGGTTCTAAAATATGCTGCGGTTGCGGCATTATACACACTACGGCACTAAATAAATATACTTTGCTACTAGACCAGTGAAAATACCAAGAACTACGCTACCCTCTTTATTATAACTAACGTAATCGATATTTTTAGAAATTGATTTATTAACATAATGTCAGGACCCGTAACATGGCTACGCATGATAGTCGCGATGCGCGCTATTGGCCATCTTTATATCTGATTGAGACAATAGCGCGCGCTTATTTCAATTTTATCGCGCGCGTCGCGACTATCATGCGTAGCCATACTACGGGGGCTGGAATAGCTAAACGAGATGTACAGTCCTACAAGCGGTTTTTTATACCTTATTTAGTTTCAGTTTTATTGGCAAAATCACAGAACATTTAAAAAATAACTAGGTGCCAATCTCGAAAGTTTCCAAAATGCAAATGCATTAGTTATGTTGTATGATAAGAAGGCCAGTGCGTGTGTTAGTGTCATATTTATTAAATAACGAGGTGATCGACTATAATCACTCTCCAATGTACGCTTTTTATTAATAAATAATTGATTAATATTTTGTTGTTTGTTTTAAACTACTAAAATATCAAATTTTAGGAGCTAGTTTTATTACGACACCGTTTACCTAATTAAACTTATACACCATCTAATGTGCGAGTGACGCGTACATTATCTATTGAGCAGTAAAACTAATTGGAAAATATTGAAAAACGTAGACGATTCTCTGAACCACACTAGTTATATTTATTTATAATGAGCATTGGCTATAAGAGCCGTCAGCTAACAAATAATTGAGAATTCAAAACGTAATAATACGTAACGAAAACTAAAAATATAATTTGTACACAACATACAAGTAGCTATTTTTTCATAATGACACTATCATCAGCGATTTGTTTCTGGATTCGCTCTGGGCCTTTTGGAGGGAAAAGTGTCGTTTTTATTTTGACTCAATTATTTTGTGAAATCTATACTCCAGCCAAACTCGATGTAGAATAAATGTAAACAAACAAAAACATATGATTTTTAGGGTTTTCACCTCAAACTGTTTTACGATTACCACAATTTCAATATTTTTCCACGAAATTCTATTAGGTCATTGATGATACTAATCTAGTAGTCATGTCTGTGATGAATTTTGTTGCAAAGAAATTTCAAACCACTAGTAAGTGATTGGAAACCAATATAAAAATTACCAGTAACTAATTATTTATGAAACTGTTTCATCCCTAATGGTTTCTTGATTTGAAGGAAGGGTTTGCAAACATTTATGCACTTTTGTAATAAGTCTGTAAATAAAAAACACCGTTACAATCCTTATAGTATTCAAAACAATAACTGCATTTTAATTTAGACGTATTATTGACCTTCGTATAACGTTCCACGAAACGTAGCATCTTCACTTATTGGTAACTGCCAAAAAATAAGAAATCTGCTTGAAATAAACAAAACGTGATTTAAAAATATAAAAAATATTTTATTATTGTAAATGATAAGCGAATTGCTATAAAATATAGCAATGTAAATCGGCAGTAATTAATATTATTTTGAAAACATAAAATACATTTCAAACTGGTGTGGAACGGAACGCAAATTTGTAAACAAACAATGGCCGACGCCATCACTCACTTGTTTGCTTGTCTCTGTGTCAGTAATACAAGTACTTTTCTTTCCGTGCGATTCTGCTTTTTTGAGTTTTTGTTGTTATAGTTATTATTTGTTGAGTGTTTTTGTTGACTTTCTGTTATAATTTGTTACGGTTTTGTTGTTATTGTGTTACAATGAGTGACCAACCTGGACCAAGCTCGACGAAGCTTTTTTCAACGCCCATGAAGAAGCGCCAAAAGAAATCCGCTCTGAGGTCTTCCGAAAAGACTACTATAATCAACATATATAAACTCGTTGAAGATACTTGGCCAAAAGATCAATTCTGGTACAAAAAGGATTTGGCTAAGAAAACCGCGGAGACCGCCGGCGTAAGCCTTGCTACAGTCTACAAGGTACTGAAACAGTACAGAAATGAGCACCGTGTTAGCTCACCCGTTGCGCCTCCTCAAAGAGCAACGATAATTGACAAACTTTTAGATTTCGAGTTGAGTGCTATTAGGAGAAAAGTTCATGAGTTCTTTTTTAGAAATGAACTTCCCACTGTGGACAATGTTCTTATGTCAGTAAACGAAGATGATGATTTACCAAATTTCAAAAGAACAACTTTCCAAAAATTACTTAAAAAACTACAAATCAAATATTTAAAAAGATCAAGAAAAAGTGCTCTAATTGAGAAAAGAGAAATCGTAAGATGGAGGCGCAACTATTTGCAAAAAATTTCAAAAATGAGAGAAGATGGGCGGAAAATTTATTACACTGACGAAACATGGATTAATGAAGGTATGTATTTCAACAATCCGTTTACAATTTTCACAAAATTCCTAATACACCATTATAGACTCCATAGCTGAAATCAATACTGAAAGCTATATCAGTGATTTTATAAATAACTACCACAATATTCAGTACAGATTTCTTTCATCATTTACATTATTGTTTCTTATTTATTGAAGGTCATACAAAAACAAAGGTGTGGCAAGATACTACAATACATTCAACCCGTCAAGCTCACCGAGAAGGATTGTCTACAGGATTGAAGGGGCCTTCTGGAAAAGGGAAGCGGTTGATAATAGTGCACATTGGTAAGTTGTTATATTTTGATGGCGTATCGTCAAAATATTAATTCTTACTTATGTGAAAATTAATTAACAGAGTAGCCCATTGTGTGAACCAAGTGTACATAATAAGACTTCCAATATCAACACTGGTTGATATAGACTTTTCAGCATTCGCTGAACCTCCATTCGGTGGTCATCAATAACCTTTCTTTTTTCTTTTAGGAAATGAAGCTGGATTTTTGGAAGGGGGTCAGCTAATTTTCGAGAGTCAGAAAGGGGAAGGCGATTACCATAAAGAAATGAACGCTAAAGTGTTTGAAGATTGGTTAAAAAAAATTATAAATTTAATTGAGCCTCACTCTGTTATAGTGATGGACAATGCTCCCTATCATTCTCGTCGACTGGAACGAATACCAAATATGCAGTGGAAAAAAGTTGATATTCAGAATTGGCTCACAAGTAAAGGTATCTCATTCCAGGAGACATTAATAAAAAGGGAGCTTATAGACATATTAAAACCAATAAAAGAAAAATACTTGGCATATGCAACTGATACATATGCTAAAGAAAAGGATATTGAAGTGTTACGTTTGCCCCCATATCACTGTGAATTAAACCCAATTGAGATGATATGGGGGCAAGTCAAAGGCTATGTTGCAGGGAAAAATAAAACATTTAAAATGGATGAATTAAAAAGATTATTACAGGAATCAATGGATCTAATAACCCCTGCAGCATGGCAAAAGTGTATTGGCCACGTTATACAAGAGGAAAAGAGAATGAGAGACCTGGATGGTATAACAGATAATGTTATTGACGAATTTATCATCCAGGTTGCAGATAGTAGTGGTAGTAGTAGTAGTTCATCAGCATCAGAAAGTGACACTGGATGAGATGTTTTATTTAAAGTAATATAAAATAAAATTTTACAACTTTGTTTTTTTTCATCTACCGTTACCTACTATCTAGCACAGGGTTGGGGAAACTTTTTTTCATTAGGAGCCAGAAAAAAAGAAGTTACAGAAGGGATCAGAATGAAAAAAATGCATTTTGTTTTGAAATTCAAATATTTCTTTTATTATTGTGTAGTGTTCTGTAATTTTGTGTGTATGTTAATTTTGTGAACCGATATCGACGAGGCTGTAAACATATATTTCCGAGGGCCATACATTCCTTCTTTAGAAGGGACGTTGGCGGGTCAATCAACTTTTTTACTATCCCAAAATTTTTAAATAAAATTTATGAATTAGCTAACATTTCCTAATTAATAAAAAAACTTCAATTAGTCTGTAGTCTAAATCAAATTTCTAAAAATTATTCATTTTGCCCTATTTCATAAAATATTTATAGAAAAAAATTACATAAATTTTGTGTGATTGGTGAGTCAGGAGATCAAACTTCAATAGTATTTCATCCAGAGCTAATAATTAAAAAAAAATTACTTGAAACTTTGTTTTTTTACGATATAAATTATGGTGACCCAGTAGACACAAGAGAGGGAAAAATTTAAGTTTTTCATTAATATTTTGAAATATAATCCATAAACGTCGCTAGATATATACTAGAGACATTTCAAGATATAAAACTAGGAAATCGTAATATCAATTCAGATTAGGATTATCAAAGCCTCTGTTTATTTTTTTACACATTCACTACGTTGCGTGGTGTCTGTAAAAAAGTTGATTGACCTTGGCGGATATCGGATTATAGCCCTTTGCGGGCCAGAGTAGACTCGCGGGCCGTACTTTGCCCAACACTGATCTAACAGTAAGTATAAACAGATATCAAAAACTTGAAACTTATTCATCATACGTATCAATAAGTACTTTGCAAACTTCATTTAATTGGCTATGTAAGTATTACTTCTGCACAATCTCTTACCTATCTAAATTCCAATTACGCAGCAGGCTATGGGCAGAGTTAGCCTAAACTCTAAAAATAATAACGTAGAGGCCTAAAGTAAAGAGCATAAACAAAAAAGGTTCTTCACACCAGCCATCATTGGTTGCCTAGCAACGCTTTGTTATTAAACATTCTACATCGAGTTTGGCTAGAGTATAGTTTAAAGTGGAATAGGATAGTGCTATTGTGCCTTAATCGAAGATTAAAACGCGAAATTATACGAATCTCGAACTAAAATACCCGTATCGGCCCGTTCTAAGGAATCTCGAGTCAATCCAAACACGCCACCTCAAATTGCTTATCCTCTTTGTGGTGGCCATATTTACAGAAATATAATTAAACGTTTACAGCTTGGCAAAAAAGAGTATGACGCGGTGAAAACTGGAACTAAAAAAAGATATTTGTGGCAACACTATCAAAAATGTCAGTGGTGTCAAATAACCAGTAGCTTTTGTGTTATTGCTGTATGCGCTGAGTAATTTTATACGAAGTTCTGTAAACTCTCGTACGGTTGTTGCTTGTTTTGTTATTTAAAATGAACAAAACGATTCGTAGTAGTGGTAGAACAGCGATATACCAAGTTTTTTTACGATGTTTGGCTGAATCTCAAGCGGGACAAATTTTGTCTGAAATTAACAATGTTTATCAGAGAACAGCTGATATGACAGGTATTTATGCAAATTATTTAATTATTATAACGTTCTACATGTCGAATTACGCACTATGCACTACTTATAATATACAATTAACGAGTTTTTGTGTTTAGTTGACAAATTAGTAACTAAGGTTATGTTTACGTATCATTTATAAGTTGACTTAATATTTTTGATTCTTTCAAGATTTAAAATTCAAATAAATTGGTATTTTTGTATATTTGTGCATGTTTGGTATTTATTTTAGGTAAGTCTGTCAATACCATAAGAAAAATTGTTGAAGAAGGTGAAAAAAATAATGGCGTGTTTTCTACACCTGGTAAACATAGGAAAGGACGACCAAAGAAAGATCTCGATGATTTTGACCTCTGCGCAATTAGACAAAAGGTTCATTTCTTCTACACGGTAAAAAAACAGGCATGTATTATAATTTTATATTAATGCCACTTTCTTCAATAAAAAAACAGTATTATGTAATAAATAAAAACTTTTTATTTTTCTTCTCAGGTGCCTACACTACGTAATTGATTACCTGTAGTTAAAGAAGATTTGGGATTTAATGGAAGCCGTTAACATCTAAGAAAGATATTACATTCTCTGGGTTTCTCTTATAAAAAATGTAAAACAGACAGATCGGCACTAATGAACAAGCCTAATATAGCAGCAAAGAGGGAACAATATTTAAAAGTTATAATGCATAATAGAAATTTGCCTCAAGAACTCCAAAAACAAATTATTTTTTTAGATGAAAGCTACGTACACTCATCTTACAAGCTTAAAAAATGTTGGCAATCAATTGAAGTTAGTGGAGTGCGACACAATATATCTAAAGGCAAAAGATATATTATTGTGCATGTTGGGAGTGAAAAGGGGTTTGTTCCAAATGCACTATTAATTTTCAGTGGCACAAACAAGAATGAAGATTACCATTCTGAAATGAATAGAGCAAATTTCACTAAGTGGGTTACCGAGAAATTAATTCCCAATTTGACAGAGCCTTCCATTATTGTTATGGACAATGCTCCTTACCATTCGGTAGTCATCAATAAGGCCCCAACCAGTGCAACAAAAGTTGCTGCTGTAAAGCTGTGGTTGCTACAAAACAATATACAATTTGATGAAATGATGAGTAAACCTGAATTGTTAATGCTTGTAAAACGCCACAAACCAGAGGCCCTTTATGAAATGGACCAAATATTGGGGGATCATGGTCACACTGTGGTACGGCTGCATCCATATCATTGTGACCTCAATCCTATTGAATTGATATGGGGAATTGTCCATTGACATAAAGGTAGGGATCTAGTTCATAATTCGTTTTTCTTAATGTTATTAAGTTGAACTCATAATCAATAATATTTTTATTCCGACAGATGGCAGCTGAACAAGCATTCCAAGCGATTACTGCCGAAGATTGAAAAAATTCATGCCAACATGTTATTAAAATTGAAAAAGAGTATTATGAAAGGGGTATGACTATGTATGACGACATTGAAAAATTGGTTATTAACGTCAGAGATGAGAGCAGTAGCGAGACCACATCAGATTCATGTGATTCAGATGAGTTTGTTGTTGCCGGAACGTCTAGCCAAGATACAATAGAGTTTTCTGGGGTGGAATATCTCGATAAAAGTGTTTTGGAATCTGATTGATTTAAAATTTTATAAGTTTACGCGAATGTTAGACATCGAAGACGACCAACAGCTCATTCCGCCCCGTGACTATGAAGGAATCAGTCTTCGAAACGTCGGGAGTAAAATGAACCGCGATATTATCCGAAAATTAGTATTTATTAAAAAAAATTAAATTGTTATTTTGGTTTATTAGAATAAATTGTACAAACAATAAATTTTTTCCCATTTTCCCTTTTATCCTATTTATTTTATTATAATTATTAAACCTGCTCGAATCTCCCTTAGTAAGAAGGAAAAAGGTCATTTAAATTATAAAAACAAATAATTCTGTGAGGGTAATTCAATGAATTAAATAATTAAATAAAAAGGTAATTCAAAAAAAAAAATGTAATTCTGTGTGAAAAATATTATGTTGTTACTGTGGATGGATCGAGTCTGATGGTAATTGAAAATTAACTCTTAAGGGCGCGTTTATTTGACGCGAATATAGTCGCCGCCGAGCGGCCGTGACGCGGTGACGGAGTTCACGTGTTTAGAGACCGAACTGTTATAACAAAATACGCTTTATTTATTTAGAATTTACATGTTAAATTCAGAATTTTCAAGAAACAAAAACTTCACCACATTACTGCTTGCCGACTTGGGTTCGTCCAGTTACTAAAATTATGCGCAGTTTAACTACAAAGAAACAGGTTGTTATTGCATTATTACTTATACAAATAATGCAAAGAAGAAAAAAAAGAGGTGAGATGATTTTGGGTGATGAACCCAAAATCATCTCACCTCTTTTTTTTCTTCCATTTTGGAAATAAGAGAAGAGTTTGGAGAATTTCATACGAGTCTGGCTTAGCTTTCGTCCACTTGGCGACCGCGTGGACAACGTGCGGTTGTATTATTCCGAGAAATTAAAATGTTGTTGCCTACCAAGAAAGTTTTCGGGTCGTGTGTCTGGGCGCTAAAAGCCTTTAACAATAAATAAAAATAACAAGTATCTAAACATTTTTCGTCGTAGTATATCGGGTTGCCACATATTTGATCTAGGCATAAATTATCTCATTAAATCCATACTCTTTTTTGCCAAGCTGTATGTTTTCGGCTGAAGGACTGTGTTTCCATGGCCAGCAATAATTTAAAAATTAAAATGAACGATTTGTTTCTTGCGGTAGGTTCATTCATAATAAATAATTCATTCGGTCTTTTTCTAAAAGTGGCTGTGTAACAAAACACTATGCATTGAATCGATTCGCGAGATTCAATGATTTTTAGTTTGAACGCAGCGATAAAATCAAAATTAAAAAAGAACGTGGAAATGAAAAAAAATCACAAATTGCATTGTGTTGTGTTGTGTGCTAGAATGTCACGTAAAATTTTGATTTTTCGCAACAATTTATAGTGAAAATTGAGCGGAAAACCATTCAAAATGGCTAAGGAGGTAGACATGTCGCTTTTTAGCGTCTTGGAGCCTTTTCGGCGGGTTATAAATACTGATCAGCCAAAAGTCTCGGCGTCTACGAAATTGAATTTTTCGGATAATAGTAATCAATCCATTAAAGATAATAGCAGTCAATCCATAAAAGAAGGTAACGTTGATATTTTTTCTATGGTTTATTTGAGCCTCGGAAGACTATGAACAGTATTTTACTAGCTCTTTGATTTGTCAATAGATATTTCTAACCTCTTGTCGCTGGGCAAGCGAAAATTGAGTCTTGGTGGCACAGAGACCGCGACGCCAGAAAAGCGGAACCGTACGGAGTCCACTGGATCAGCATCCGTACCACCTTCGCCGTGGGAAGCTAAGAGACTGAAGATAGACCTGATTGCCGCCAAGGCGCAGGTATGTATCAGATCACACATTGTATAAATATCATGTTGGAAATGTTTTTCACCTTATTTAACATGATGTGAATGCGGTAAAAGAAGTCTCAACTATAGTAGATTATTTTCTTGCTGGGAACTCGGCCATTGTTTATATGAAGCTAGCTTGCACACTTACCAGTAGGTCTCTCTCACATGCAGGAATGGTTGTAAGTGCAGGGCTGTGCATTACTGTAGTTGATTTATGCTATCAAAATAGATGATGTTTAATTTTGTTGTAAAAGTGTGAATGGAAATAAATATTATATATATATATTTCCATTCACACTTTTACAACAAAATTATTATTATTATATATATAAAATTAATATATATATA
>NW_020653852.1:8669540-8684617 GCF_003589595.1 Hyposmocoma kahamanoa | reverse complement strand
AGGGCTGTGCATTACTGTAGTTGATTTATGCTATCAAAATAGATGATGTTTAATTTTGTTGTAAAAGTGTGAATGGAAATAAATATTATATATTATATATATTTCCATTCACACTTTTACAACAAAATTATTATTATTATATATATAAAATTAATATATATATATATATATATATATATATATATATATATATATATATATATATATATATAAAATTTATTTGTCTAATATACACATCCAAATTAAATTTTTTTTTTGAGTGTTACTTATTTGACAGTAATTGTTTACATTAATGTTTGATGGAGAACGGTGGTGGACCCCTGTAGCGACTCCTTTGTTTTAATTGATAACGTGTTTGCGCAAACTAAGCAAGTGGTACAAATCTCACTCCTGCTTTCTGCAGCAAGTAAATAATCTTGTTATGTAGTCAGAGTAAAGAATGTACATTACATGTTGTGGTCCAGGCTTAGCATTTGTGTTGATTCAGCAGTGATCTACACTTTGTCTCTCTATGAATTCATTAATTCATATTCAGATTTACTATACCAGTGTATTGTTTATATTGTCAATTTTGTCTGTAAAAATATATCAATTGTGTTCCTATTACCAGATCACAAAACTAGAAGCCCGAGTAAGCCGCCAGCATACCATCCGTAAAGAGATGCAGATACTCTTTGAAGAGGAAAAAGCATCTCTTATGGAACAGCATAAAAGAGATGAAAGAGCTCTTTCTGATATGGATGACAGGCTACAGTTAATCAGAAGACGAGAACAGGAGTTAAAGGATGAGTTTAATGAGGTAATCATTGTAAATGTGCCAGATGAGGCATGGCCTCATATTGGGAAATTTCTTATCTATTGTGATGTAGTAATAAAATTAACTTACTAAGAAACGTTTTCTTTCTCATTTTTTCTTATTAGTTATCACATTTTACATATAACAAAATTTACACATGTGACTGACCCATTGTTAAAGTCAAGCCTCATTATGTAAGACTACATTTATTAAATACAATTGTATGTTTAAATTTTGTACTACATTACCTGAAATTTCCAGGTTGTAAAAGAGCATAAAGACAGCAAAGCCCAATGGGAGAAGGATAAAGCAGAGTTACAAAAACAAATAGCTGACTTGAAGGACAAATTGCTGGAGGCCAATGTCAGCAGTAAAGATCAGGTCTCCGAGATGAAGAAAGACATGGATGAGTTGTTACAGGTATACTACATTGTTGATTATACTAGACAGGACCTGTTACTAATCAAACAAGCCTGATCCTTCAGAATCTGAACTCCAGAATCCTCAAATGAAAATAGAAAATATGAAAAAATTATACAATGTGACAAACAAAATAATTCATATTTAGTGAATATAAATAGTGAAAATTATAGTCCATTATTATTTTCCTTCAGGCCTTAGAAGGCGCTCAATCAGAAATTGAAATGCTCAAGAAAGAATTAGCAAAACAAACAAGTCGGGCTGAGCAGTGCACACAGATGAGAACACAGTTGGAGAAACAGACTTTTGAACTGCAGCAGGTTTCCAGTAAACTCAAAGAGTTGGAGTATGAGAGGGACTCTTATAAAGATTGGCAACAACAGGCTAAGGTATGTTAATTAATTTTTTAACAAAAATATTTTGGAAACATTCAATGATTTTGAAATTATTGCAAATGGAGCTTAAGCATAGTGAGTTTTTCTTTATTATATTTAAGAGCAATCATAATCCTGGCATAAATACTATAGAAAAGCAGCAGCATCTCCTGATGTATTATAACTTCTTCATAATTTTTGTGAAGCTTTGTGACAGAATTGACCATTACATTATTTCTCGTAGTCTACTAATAAGTAGCAGTAGAGCTCCATGCGAAAGAGTTGGCACGGCCACCTTACTTATTTCTGCCGCCAAGCAGTAACGTGAGTATTACTGTGTACTGGCTTACAAGGGTGCTGGTGAAATTACACGCACATGGGACTAGTCCACTTATATAAGTTATATAACAGGGTTGGCGGGCGCAGTGGCAGTGCCCCTAAGATCTTTGCAATTTAAAGCTCTTGAGCGGCTCTGCAACTGTTATGGATAGGCGTGTCACTTACCACCAGGCGCACGACTTGTTCATCCCGTCACTGTATAAAAAAAAATCGTAATTTAATCATTACATTAGTTAACATTCATAACTTAAATAGTCATTATTGTTTTTCGTGACCCCATTGTGTAACTGTGCTACAATTGTTAAACAGAATTATTACCAAATCCTTTATTGGATAGGCCCATATTTAATAGTACATGTAATATATATCGACTCATCTGAAAAACAGAGTCCAATGGATTATATAGCGAAAAGAGAATAAGTATGTTACAAGAACAATTTCATTGTTCAAATGAAGGCCTATGCAAAGGTATTTTGAGAATTTGTACATTTTATTTCATTTCGGAAATATAAAATCGATCAACGGTTCATCTGACATCCACAGTGAAGAAGAACGAACGAAATGTATTATGTCCTGAGAACAAGTAGTGTTGCACATTGATCTTTGTTCTACGGACGAGTCGATATGTATTGACAATAAAAATAATATTAAATTTCAGACAGCCCAAAAACGCCTATCAAACATGGCGGAATTAGAGAAAGAAGTAACGCGTCTCCGCCAAACCGAACGGTCACTTCGTGACGCAGTATGCAATAAGCTTCTATTGGAAGAACAAGTTCATATTCTCACTACCAAGGTTGAATCCTTGCAACCTGTGCAACAAGAGTTGCATGAAGCTAAGGTACATTTTTTCCTATATTGTAATAATTTTAGGATTTTAGTTTGGAACTTTGATTTTATACTCTGTAAAATATAGCTTATTTAGAATGACTGGTCGACAAAGTTAGCACGACGTAAACTTGTAGCAGCGTCATACAAATTATATATATTTTAATATGGCAAAACAATAAATATTTTCACCAGTCATTAACATTATGATTGTTGAAATCCACAAATCATTAATAAATGAATTTGAGTTAATTAAAATAAAGATATTATTAATGTTTATTTTCACACGACATTTCCAACGGAATGAAGTTTGTGATGGGACACGTCGAAAATACAAAGTCGAGCACACGACTGAAAAAGTAGTCGAGATATAGTTAGACAGTAATTATTGAAATGTTACTTGAAGGATTTTTCTTTTTTGTAAATTACTTGTGTTGTTTTGAGCTATGATGTGTTATTTTTAGTTAGTTGTCAATTTATTTTTCATCCGTCATGTACTATTTATTATACTATTATTCAAGTGTGCTGCATTGACTGCCTTCGTGGCCGATCGGTTACCATGCCGGACAGCCACGCAGTGGTCCCAGGTTCGATTCCCGGGCCGGGAGAAATATTTGTATGGCCTACATTTATTTCTCTCGTGAGTTTGGGTGTTCATTTGTGATTGTGTATGTATGTGTCCATGGCACCCGCGACACAGGGTTTCCCTACTGCGGGGCTATGTTGAGTGTATGCGTTATTATTATTATTATTATTATTATTATTGTTAGTAGGTCAATGGTGTGGTCTATTATTTTTTATGGAAATTAAACTGAAAATTATCAAATCGTGGTGTCACGCCAATACGACATTATCCGTGGGGCGAACCCCATTAATGAATATTGAGTTGATTTCAGTTTTACTATGATATCTCTGATTAAAATTTCGTATAGTTCAGTCAATATGTTTTTCGTTTTTATGATTTTTCATCATTTCTCGATTTCATTGATCGTGTTCCATCATGGTTCATGACGTTTGACGTGTATCATTCTAATCAAGCAAAATTTTAATTTTCTTGTGTACCTATAAATGTTAAATGTTACGCGCATTAACATGTCCATGTTGCATCCGAATTATATAAAATCTTTTATAACAAAACGCCTAGCCACGTTATAGTAAAGACTGTAATTGGCTTCCAGACAATCTGTAGTGTTTAAATTTTGCCACACATGAACAGTATTTTAAATTATTGACAGTATTTCATTCTATTTTTACCTTGATTGTGTGTGGGATTGTGGCAACGTATAAGTTAAATTGAAATTTTGGCAAGAAATATCTATTAAAGCCATATTTTACAGGGTGGAACGGAACGACCGACAAAGCCGAAAATATCACGTTGAGAACCCTACATACATGAGTTTCATTTACTTTAAATGTAAAAGCTCAAATCAAATTCTTTTTTTTTTTCAAATTAAAGATATTTTTCAAAAGGTAAATGCAGGTCGTTTAATGAATTGTAAATAATCAAATTTAGCAATGTGATAATCGATACTCAAAAATAAGAAAACGAACCGTGGAGGTGGTCTGCAGACCTCCAAGAACCCATTTATTTATTTTTACATTACATTTATCAAAACTTCAACTACTTAGCTCAAGTTAACAGAAATTTTGGTTTTAAATGTTGTACTCATTGAACTCTTTGTTTTAAAGTTAGTAAATTCTTGTAGAGTAAATTAAAACTAATTTCCAAATGCATTGAAAAATAGACTAGTACAAAAAAACGATCTCCCGATTATGCTACCAAAAACAGATAACAGGTATCAAGTGTCCATCTCTAAATCTCTAAGCGGTTATAAGTGATGTGATTGGCTGCCTCAATTTACTATTTTACGTTAGGGCCGGATTAAGGGTTACGAGACTATTATAATTTGAGTACCTGACGCATGTTGTAGAACGTGTTAACTTAATTTAGTTATGTTTATTTCAGTTAGTCTTATCTTATGATGCAGGCAATATGAGTTGAACTCCTGACAGGGTCATTTAGAAAGTTTTACTTTTCGTAAATTGTTGTATGGTTTAGAAACAACATGTCTCCCGAAGATTCTATGAGAGGTCAATGATGAGAGGTGCATTTTTCGGTAAAAGTAAATATTGGGTCGTCAAACACGGAATTTAGGGGTGTTCATTACTCTCCAATTAATGCTATAAAATACCCGCATAATTAACCATCATTCACATGATAACTTATTAAAGAAAGTGATTTATCAAAGTAAACGACAGATGGAGTGCTGACCAACGACGGAAGTCAACGACCTATTAAATTACAAAGTTTTTGCCCTGAGTACCTCCCGGTAGTTGCCTCCAAACAGCTGTGTTTTATGATGTAGGGTTGACAATACAGACTTTTCAAGCAAATCTTTATCATTGAATAACTCGAAAACCATTACACTTAGGGCAAAAACACTTTCAGTACAATTAAGTACTGACAATTGAGTACATATTTAAGACTTCAGTTTTCGGCTTTGTCGGTCGTTCTGCTCCACCCTGTATATGCTGCGAAAAGAGTAGACGTTATAATCCCAAAGACAATGCGTAAAATATTATAAAATTCTAGTAACTGATTTCGTATCGATTATAACAAATAATATAATTTCTACTTCAGTACAATATTAAGTAGACTGTGCCCCGAAAAAGACCATTATGTATCTTGGGCGCATGCACATCCACACTGGACATCGGGTCTAATACAAAAACCACGAAAAAAATATCCGAAGTTAACCTATAGGAACGTAGTGACATGTAACGTAATATAAAAAACTAAAACATTTAATTTAAATTGTAACGTCAATGCAGTACTGCCTAATTTTGCTTGCAACCATTTAAGGGTCCAAAAACACCATATTCAGCTTCTACTGGATACTTAACAAAATGCACCATATTTAGCTTCGACTGAAAATTACTTAAACACAAGAGTAATGGAGTAGCCTTTATCGAAAATGCGAATTAATTGTTATATATATTATTATATCGAATTTTGTACAAATTCACTTAAAGAAATAATAAAGAGTTGGGCAGATACATATATACAAATATTACTACAAATGTGAAAGTAAGCGTGTACTATAAGAAATGTACTGATATTCCAACTAGACGTTAACTCAAATATCCGTAATTCCGAAAACCGATTTATAATAAAACCGGTACGCTTTCGAATAATTTTGATGATTTTCACAAAGACCAATCTCTTGTTTTGTAATCTTCTTAAAAAAATACATTTCACATTATGAAAATTCGAGCTAACGTTATTTCGGGCATAATGTATTTTCTGACTTCTGATAGGTAATTCCAAGCCGTAAAACGAGTACAACAATATTTTGTTAGGTAATGCTTACGTTTAACAAAAAATATTAAAAAAAAAATGATTAAAATCAAAGCGACTATAGTTTCTTTGTTCTAAATATTTTAATCGCTTGTGGTTCGAACAATTCAAAATGACCAAGAAGTTTATATAAGCTTCTTGGAATTGACCTAATCGGTCTCTTTCCATCTTTTGCGCATGCAATGTGTAGAAAAAGGACAGTTAGCTATTTGATTATTTCGTGTGCTTTGTAATTTATATTTACAATTCATTTATATATAAATTGAATACGATAAAACTGTACAAAATAACACTTTTAAATGAGAACTATGATAACACAATATGTGTTTATTGAAAATATGATACAAAATCCTGTTTTTACACTGTACTGCAGTAATTTTTACAAGTTATTATCATATGGTACTGCATGATTGACAACCGCGCTGTCAGTCGAATAAACGGAGACTGTTGCGCGATTGACGCTCTGTATGCGATTTTAACGCCCTACAGGTGCGGACACTTTAGCGCGAACCTGATGTCCATTTATTGGTACGTCAATGCTAATAATGTATTATTTTTTTCAGGTAAAAATCGCCTGTTTGGAATCGTCACTAGAAGACTGGATAGCAGCGGCGCGGGCGCATGGTGTGGAGACAGCGCGAGCGCTTTCTTCGGCCCTCGACTCTGCTCTTAGTAACCAGCTTACCGCTGTTGCTAACAACTCACAAGTACAGTCACAGTTCACGCAGCTTACCGAGGTAACATATTTATATTATTGAATATCATGATGTTATTACTACCATATGACATTCATATATTTGTGTGAAAATACTGCAATAGTTTGTTATTATGTGATACAAAAATTTTACGAACTCAAAGAATAATTTCTCCGATGTGCCTCACGAGCGTCTGTAGCCACGCTATGGCAACAGACGCTGGTTCGAGTCCAATTAGATTGTAGAAATATTTCTTTGTGTTTGTTTGACTTTTGTATCTATAATAATAAGAATTTATTGGGCTATATTATTCATTTAGTAGATAGGCACAACCTGCCGCTACTTTAGGGTCTATCTACATTTAAAAAAATCGTTCTATTGAAAGTTAACGATAGCTACCGAATGTTACGAATGAATGTGGTTATGTCACTCGTACATTGTAATATCACTCATTATATTTTGTTGTTATCAGATTATCACACAACTAAATGGTGTGATAATAATAAAAGGTATATATAATAATGTTAATAAATAATTATTGTGAAATTGATTACAAATCGGTTTATCGAGTACATGTACATCTTTTCGTTTAAAAAAAAATACCACAGGAAGTGGCATCAGCGAAGTACGAGCGCGATAAGGCGACATCGAAGTTGAATGACCTCCTAACAGTTCGCAAGAACCACGAGAACCTCATTCATAGACTGCAGAAGCGACTGCTGTTGGTCACGAGGGAACGAGATAGCTATAGGTTTGTTACTTCGCTGTAAGTCTTTGATTGAGTGTTACACCCAATAGACATTAATTTTGAAAAATAATAATCTCACTACAGATTACTAAAAAAACCGACCTCATTCATCCCATAGTTTGCTACCTTTAGAGGTGAAGATTTTCTTCATAAATTTTTCACAAAAAACAAACCGGGAATTACGGCGTAACATACGTACAAAAAAAATATACAGTCAAATTGAGAACCTCCTCCTTTTTTTGAAGTCGGTTAAAAATACCTACCAATGCCATGAAACAAACCAATTGGATCGATCGATGCATTCATTCATTCGTTCATCAACCGTTGCTGTCGCACTCCAGGACTAAACCCTCCAGATCGCTGCATAGAAAGCATTAATTTATTTCAAAGTAATGGTTCTGATAATGTTCAAAAATATCGATAGGAATTGATTCCAATAATATCGCGTTACGGATGTAGGGACGTAATAATTTTCCAGGCAACAACTGGATTGCTACGAGAAGGAGTTAACAGTAACGCTGTGCGGCGAAACAGGCGCGGGTAGTGCAGCGCTGCTGTCGGCGAGAGTCGAGCATCTGGAAAAGGCCCTGCAGGGGTACAGAGACCTGGTGCAGCAGAATGACAACGCGGGGCAGGCCAAGGGTAAGTTGCATACGTAGGTATTTTATTTGATGCATATCGTCGCTTAGCAGACAACACCGCTCAATTAAGAAAATGGTGATTTTTTTTGTTTCTGAACGTTACTCAAGTTCAAATAAAACGTGATATCAATAAACATTTTACAACCAACTCATATACAATTCTGTGTTATCCATAAATACAGCAGTTATTAACAATAATAGATTTCTTGTATGCAATAATATTAGTTCACTCTCCTTAAAAATTACTCCAAATTACTTGTGGGGTGTTGTTTGCTAAGCGACGATATTGAATATTGCACATTATCTTACTTTACTACTTACGTTACTGTTTTGTGTTGCCATAGTAATTTTATATGCAATAAAGAGTATTTCATTCATAATTTTTTTCCAAATACCGTTATTAACGCTAGCGGTCGGTACTGCTATGATTAGGCGAGGTCTTGCGTTAGTATATAATACTATTTGGAGGGGCCAGGACTTAGCTCATGAAGGGACCTCGCACATTCAGCACGTGCACGTGTCACAGTTTTGTTTTTGGCTCGTTACAATGTCTACATTTTTTGAATTGCGAATATGATTTTTGAGCAGATATCAATAGTATTGAAAGAGTTTTTATGGTTTATTTTGAGTGTCACTCGCGTACACTTGTTGTCTCAAGTTTTTGAATTCATGACGACTGTTTTGAGGTAGTGGGTAAGAGGGAGGATAGTGTTGCCAGAATGTAACCTGAATGCGTTTGAGTACGAGCACATCAAACTGACACTGTGGATCGTTCTTATCGCAAGCGACAATGAGTTCAATTGACATCTTAAGAAGGAGCAGAGGAAAAATTACTAATCTTCGATTTAATTTTAGAGGGGTAAATCCACTTTAAAGTTAAAAATAAAATATTTTATAACGACACGACATATTCAAGCATAGACATTAATCAGAAACATAAAACAATAAAGTTTCCTCGATATTTTATACTTTTTATTTTATATTTGCGGCTGAGCTGTTTAATCGTCGTCTAAATTATCAATATTGATCGCTAATTATCGAAGGTAAATTTGTGAATTACCTGCCTATGTTGAACGGTAAAATAAAAAATGTTATTTTTGTGTGCATAAGCGCACGTAGAATTTACGACTTTTGATTTCATCTGTAATAGGATTGAAAATTCACCGGTATAAGAGTGAAGGTCGTGCAGACGATTTTGGTTGTTTTTTTAAAACATAACATTTAAATTAGTTTATTCCCGCTTTCGCGGGCTACTCAGTTGATATGACGGTACCATTTACATGTTTTACATATTATAAATATATAATATTTGTAAAAATGACAGTATGATTTTGATCTAATTGATTGTTAGGTTACCTCTGCAAAACACACACAAAGTCCAGAAAGGACTTAGTACAGACAGAGAATAAATAGATGATATCGTTGTTTTTTTATTTTATTACGGCATCTGATTTTGATATTGAACAAAATAATTACACATACTTAATGGTAGGTATTTTACATTAGAGCAAAAGAAATGTAAATTAAATAAATAAAATTTTAAATTTAAAGAAATTTAACACTTTGATAACACAATTATTTTATTGGTTTTTGTCTTTGACTCGACAAGAAGAAGATTAGAGCAATTTGTTTATTTTCGTGTTTATTCTATTTACCAAACAAATACGAGTATAATATGTATCGTATTTTATGAAATTTCATTACAGACACAAATTTTGTGTGGAACAGAAAAAAACTGTGGAGTCGCCAATAGGACTAATAAATTTACAACCGGTCCCAGTACAGTAAGTATTGTATTATGTTTATACATGGTGATAAAAAACCACTGACCATTTTAAAGGATACTGCGTAATGGAAATAAAAAATACATGTTCGGTTTTTTTTTAAAATACATAAATAAGTTATGACGTCTCAGAGTTTTATATCTTAAATTTTATGTGATGTCTTAAATGTTCATAAATTTCATGGAAAGATTCTAGAAATTCAGTTTCCAGAATATATCGGAAATAAAGCATAAATCATACTGTCATTTTTATAAATATTATATATTTATAATATGTAATGTAAAAAATGTAAATGGTATCGTCATATCAATCGAGTGGCCCACGAAAGCGGGAATAAACTAATTTAAATGTTATTCGGCACATAATAAGAACTAAAATCGTCTGAACGACCTTCGCTCTTATACCGATGAATTTTCCTCATATCTGCTATTACTGATGAAATCAAAATTCGTAAGTTCTAAGTGCGTTTATGCACATGAAAAAATTTTTTTTTTATTTTACCGTTCAACATAGGTAGGTAATTCACAAACTTACCTTCGACAATTAGCCATCATTATTGATAATTTACGATGACGATTAAACAGCTCAGCCGCAAATTCTGTCAACGACCTCTCGTCTCAACGGAGTGATAGTGACTAATTTGTGAAACAATTATATGCTTGAAGTTCCCGTGACTTGCGACAGGAGACGTTGTCTTTTGCGCATTAAAATGTTGTTCTAAATCCGTTTTAGCGGATTAACTCTAAAACTAAAGGGATTAAAAAAACCGTAACAACAATAGTCGATCATGTATAAATATCATTAATTATCTAATTTTAGTTCTAATAACTCAGCCTTTCCCAAAGTGGGCGATAACGCCCTCTTGTGGGCGCTGCAGGCCTAAACGGCAGGGCGGTAAGAGACCCAGAAAAAAAATGGGGGCGTTGTGTAGAGGCTCAAGGGGAGATTTGTAATTTCACCTAGGAAGATTCTTGGACACCGACTGAGCTCTCGACTCTCGACTACAACTTGTGAACATCAAATATTAATTAAGAGATTGCTCAAACTAACCGGTACGATATTATTGTCCGTGTAGTTCGTATATTTATCCTGTTTTATTGAAAGTAGACACAAACAAAGAAATAAAAAGGCAACAGACACAGTTTCACATTTTAATAGTATTCCTAGATAGGTAATTTTCGTAGATAATAGACCGCGGACAACCATGTTTTAACAAGTTTTTGTTAAATAACCCGATTTGTGCATTCCTGTATCGGCTGTTTCATAGAATACTTATTCTTCCTTGTTGAGTACGATTGAGCGTCGAATGAGATAAACGAGTTCATGCATGTTTGTCTTATTCCTGTCGGTGCGTGCTGCTTATGAAATCCTATATAAACAACGTAATATTTATTTTATTTTCATTTGCGGTTTAACTAATGGATAACCAGTACTAAAGTTCAACACTTACTTACGTATTTCTCAAAACAAAACAATGTCGGAAGTAAAAAAGAAGAGACGGCAATACTGTTACGGAATATATTAAATTCGGATTCATTGAAAATCCCACAAACCCAACGTCGCCTTTGTGCCCTCTATGTCTAAAAACATTTTCGAATGAAGCAATGAAGCCTTCAAGACTAAGATCATTTGAATAAAATCTGGATAGATAAGAAAGACAAGAATGTAGCATATTTTCAAGACCTAGAGAAGAAGCATAATACTCAGCCAAGTGTAGCAAAACTCTTTTCGTCGCCTGCTAAGCAAGATGACGACGGACTTCGAGCTTCATACAATATCTCTTTGTTAATTGCTCAGAAAGGCAAACCACACAACATCGGAGACGAGTTAATTTTGCCAGCAATAAAAGAAGTAATAACCACTGTGCTTCATAAGCAATAATGTGCTGCTGGCCGCAGATATTATCCGAAAAATTCCTTTGCGTAACAATTCTGTGCAAAGACGAATTGATGAAATGGCGGAAAACATTGAAGAATCATTGTGCAATAATCTGAGGACTAGTCAATTCTCAATTCAGCTCGATGAGTCTGTACCTCTAACTTACCAACTAATGAAGCATTGTTGCTCTCGTACTCGTGAGGTTATTAAAGATGAGAAAATATGTGAAGGCGAAACCATATTCAATACAGTGGAAAAGTTTTGTGATGAGAAAGAGGTTCTCTTGAAAAATATTATATCAGTTACTACGGATGGCGCTCCGGCTATAAAGGCCATAAAGGCTTCGTAGCATACTCAAAAATATAATTCCAGATGTCCTTGCTGTACATTGCGTTATTCATAGACAACATTTGGTTGCTAGAAATTTAAGTGAATGACTATTTCAATCACTGCAATATGTCATCAAAGCAGTTAATAAAATTGGTAACAGCTCTTTGAATGATAGATTATTTCATCAGCTTTGTGTTACTAATGACGAAGATTTCAACCGTTTGTTGTTTCATATTGAAGTTCGTAGGCTATCAAGAGGCAATTGTTTGACTCGATTTTACAATCTGTTGACTCTGAGTCTGTGACTCTGTGATAAAGTTTTTGGGAACTAAAGATACAGAATTTCGCAACAAGCTCATTACGTCAAAGAATGATATAGCTTACATGACAGAACTGTATAAACTGTTCAACGACATGGAAAAACAAAAAATGTCGTTGCTGCTTTCGCAGCCAAACTGCTTTTACACAAACAGAATATGGGCAGACGTGAGTTTCACAATTTTCCGAATTTATCAGTATCCTGCAGTAACGACGACTGCCAACATTTGGAAAACCTCCACATTGACTTCACCGAACGATACTAGGACATTTTGAACTTGGAAATACCAGACTGGGCGTTGGATCCGTTTTTAAATGTCAACACAGCAATATCACCTCAGCTGGAAGAAGAACTTATAGAATTCACAACGAACGAGGAAATAAAAATCAAGTTCAAAAATGGCCACCAAGAATTTTGGCTACAAAAACCGATCCCGCAATTGTACCCTGGATTGTGGTCAATCGTTCAAGGATTCTTGATGGCATTCCCATCGTCATATTTGTATGAACGTGGTTTTAGTGCTGTGACAACGCTGCTTACTAAAAAGAGAAATCGTTTGCATGTTACCGAACCTGGTAACTTGCGGCTATTGAGTAAATTGGGACCTGATATCAACAAACTTATTAAACAGCATCAGATTCATCCTTCACATTGGTTTTTATATTAGAATCGATTATGTTTGTTTTATTTTGATAAAAGATACTCTGTCAAATTATTTACTTTTATGGTTAGATTTTTTTTATCACAAACTGGACACTGGAGCCCGAATGCCTTTCTTTCCATATTTAAAGCATACTATTTCGTGTGGTATGGTAGTCGAATTTAAACAATTCGTAAGAATATGGGAATTAGTGCAACACTTGCTCTCAATATTGCTGTTTAGTAACAACATGTCTGGAGAGAATTGGTAGCTTGTCGTTCCCACAATCTTGATATCGACCAACTCGAAGATTTTTTGCGCCTAGGGACGAATATGCGGAAAATACCGGTAAACGTAGAGAAAATTTCGATCATGTACAAAGTTCTTTAATAAAGTTGCATGATAGAAATTGCATTGTGGTCCTTATAATCTTTGTCGTACAAAGTATGACTTTAATGTTGGTGATATTGTTCGGCGAAAAACTTATTATCAGAGTGACAAGGGAAAACGATTCTCTAAAAAACCTCCTAAGCATATGAAACGTTGCATTAAAGGTTATCACCTTTAATATATGTATTTGTCCATATGCATGGGCCTGGGCTCTTGGCAAATTAAAGATTTTAAATTGAGAAATAATACTTGTTAAATTGTACTAAAGTAAATTGTAGAACATATTTTCTCTTCCTTTTCTTCAATGTTTACATTGAACCTAGTCTATTTTAATATGCTAATAGGTTACCATTTTTTGCATGGCTTCTATCAATTTGTATTTAATTGAAAACGACAACGAAATGAATTATTTCAGCCTTGTCGTTTGGCTTCCCTAGAAAAATAAAAAATCTATCAAAAACAACCAAAGAGTTTGCAGAAATTTGTCAGATATTTACATAGACATACACACATTTACACATACACAGATACACATACACCTTCACATATACACACAAATGCGCATACTCTACTTATAGTCCATTTATTTATTATATAGTTAGTTGCTTCATTTATAAAATATAGTAATTAAAATTAATATCTAAATCTATTAATATAACAAAATTCAGTTATAATATGTTATCAATATATATTTAAACTTGTCACATTGTTCTTTGATAAACAATATTTCAAGTCGCTTCATTCTGGTTTCGAATTAGTTTTTATATAACGTAAAAAACTAAATTTTAATCTGACAAACTTTGTAATTGGCTATGTAAATACATTATTCAGAATTGTAAACCAAATTTAAAAGCTGTCAAATTTGCAAACAAATCTATAATTAAATTTAAAATTTAGCGGTGTATTAACTCATTTTATTCAAATTGTACTTTGGAATTAGGGTTAAACATTTAAATACGTAATATGTTTATTTGAATAAAGAAGTGTAATAAAAATGTTAAGTAGTCGAATACGACTCTATGGTATGATATCTATATCAATGTTTACGGGTCGACGATAAGCGCGCGAAAATTACTTTTGATCGGTTTGCGTTGCGACGTACGGGTAGCGGGCGGCGAATGATAGGTGCGGGTATCGGGGAGTGTGGGTGGAGCCAACGTCAAAACTTTTTTAGCATGAGGGCTCTTAAGTATCAAGCTTCATAGTATGCTTTTGACTCTTAACACAGCATGTCCGCAAATAATTGGAAGCAATTTATCCGCAAATAATTGGAAGCGATTTATTTCTTTCCATTATGAAAATAACTGGATGTGTTTGTCTGCAATGAAATTCAAGTGAATATCGCCCAGAACAATTAATTACAGTACAAGTGCTTAGTGGCCGTGTCACGTGTGCCAACAGCACATGCAGTTCCTCATATTTGAGCTCAGTCTGCCATTTACGCTTTGTAGGTTGTGTCCATTCTTTCGCGTAAAACCCAAAAAAAGTTCGCGAAAATCGTAGAAAAATGCCTTGTGTTGCTGCGTTGGAGTACAAA
>NW_020653852.1:8502359-8659540 GCF_003589595.1 Hyposmocoma kahamanoa | reverse complement strand
GCCGTTTACCAGTTACTAAAAATCTCATGTGCGATATACATTTTAAAGATCACAAACATTAATGTAACGGGAATAATATTTATAAAAATGGATTTATTACCACTATTTCTTTACCTCTTTTGAATTCTGAACGTTAAACTCACTAAGCGAGATTTGCGGTTGACAGAACATCCCAAGAGGCTACATTATAATCGACACGATTTGCTTAAGCGGTGCCAATCCACCAACAGCATCAGCACCCTTTCAGATTGCCTCTCCCGATCGGAAACTGCGTCTCTCCCGAGTCGAGGCGCGTAATTGCGATTCACAAGCGGCGGGTCGGAAACTTTTGACTTTTCAAATCAGGTTCATCTTCTCGATTTCGGAAACCCATTTGATTTCGAGACTCGGATGGGCTACCCGATCGGATAGATTGCGATTTTAATTAAAATCAGCCTGCAAAAACTACTCTACCAACAGAACGCCTGTTGCTGTTAAAGTACTGGTATGGAAGCCAGTCGAATGTCGTGCGATAGGGAAACAGTTTTTCGAATGTATGCAGGTTGCACAGCGGGGTGAGGCAGGGGTAATTGGCGTTTCCCAAATTGTTCAACCTGTACATAAACAGACTAATTGAGGAGCTCAGCGGTGCTAGGGTGGGGTGCTCGATTGGTGGCCGTATCATCAACAATATTAGTTATGCTGATGATATGGTGCTGTTGAGCCCCTCAGTCGGTGCTTTGAGGAGATTGTTGAAAATCTGTGAGCAATATGAAAAGTGAGCTGCTAGTTTTCAAGGCGGACACGAAAACGTATAACACTGTTCCACCTGTTATACTAGATGGTGCTCCTCTCAGGGAAGTATAGCAATTTAAATACCTGGGTCAGTGGGTAACTGATGCGCTCACAAATAACTTGGAGCTGGATAGGGAGCGCAGGGCATTGACGGTAAGGTGCAATATCTTGGCTCGCAGGTTTGCACGGTGTACGAACGAGGTCAGGAACATCTACGGCCTGTGGGTTAATTAGACGCAGAAATCCTTCAATGCCCTGAAGGTCCACTACAATAACACCTTTAGAATGCTGTTGCGGTTGCCCCCGTTCTGTAGAGCGTCCAGCATGTTTGCGGAGGCGCGTAACGACGGTTTTGACGACGCAGTTATACGGAAACGCATTTCGTCGAGTCATGAGCATGATGCGTGGCAGCGGTAACAGCCATCTGAACACCATATCGAAGGATGTAGCGTATTCGATATTGTGCCATTGGACCAGAATTCATGTTACCAAGAAGGGAGGGTGACATCAATTCTAATTCCGCAAACCGATTGTTAATTTCTATTATTTATTTTGAAGTGTTTCAATTTTTTTTAAGTGTAATTTACTAACATAATCCAAAGTTTTCAATTGTTACTAACAAAGTGGAAATAAATAATTATTATAAAATAAATTATTCTTAATTACAGAATATCAAACATGTACGCAGAGTCGTCCGAAGAATACCTAACCTTCCAGCTGTCTGACGATGGTATAGAAATGGTTCATACAGAATACTCTTCCACGCTTGGCGAGTTGGTAGAGCTGCATTTACACCATCATCGGTCTATACCGGTATTTTTGTCCGCGCTTACTATGGAACTTTTTACTAGGACTACTATGCAACAGCAGGATTGTTAGGTCATTAAATAAATAGAAGTTCGGTTTAAACCCTCGCCGTTAGGCGGAATTATAAACAATAGGGATATCGAGGTCGAAAGTTAATACGGGCCCTACCACTTTTGGGTTCAATAGTACCTTGTGCCGAGAAGAAAATGAGTTATTTCGAATTGAGTCGAAACCCCTTAAACTAACGACTTTTATTCTATAACACACTTTTTGAATTCACTTGTCGTCTGCAGATTAAACACGCAAGGTGAAAGAATGCGGTATTATGTTATGTTGGGTGCTATTAACATATGTAACATTTGGAAAAAAATGTTCTTTTTTCAAAGCGCAAATTTGTAACACACACAATATAATCAGTCTTTCCGGCTCGGTGTTGCCACTTCAAAAACTGATTCTATTTTGACTTTCGACCGTGTTGTCATTTAATCCACATTTTTGTAATAACGCACACACTCCATGGTTATCACATCAGCTCTTTATCGATTTGTATGGGAAGGAAAAAAAAGCGTTGTGGGAAATTATAAAAGTCGTCGAACAAAAGTGTTTTAATCGTAGAAACCAGGTTTCGGGTTAATTCAAAACCTTATTCAATGGATGTCATTTTCATATTATGTATTGAACTGGTAAATATAGTGTTCATACAAACTCACCATTGGAATATGTATTGTAAATGGAACTCCAAGGAGTAAGCACTTTATGGTGCGATTTTAGGTGGATTAATTCTTGCGTGAAATTATTGTGTGTCAAGTATGTAAAATCAAAAGTTGATGTAATGTAATATCTATGTGCATGAATGTTAATTGATGGTTAAGTGACATGTTTCAACTACATAAATTAATTATAATTATTAATATAAGCAAAATTCCTTTGACATGACAGGACTTGAACCTGTGACCACGCCAAACATTTTTTTCGAATAGATCGAATGAAAGTCTTTGTGTTCAACCTTTTTCACCAAATGTTGTTAATATCACGGTGATTAAATATCTCGAATTATTCAATAAAAATCAATATTACTTTAATATTGGGCCAATAGATGGCACCACGCGTTAAATATCCACGAGCTTTCTCACGGGAATTATGCAGTTTAAAGGTAGCGAAGGCCGTTTGTAGAGCATGGCGATAACAACTATTAAGAAAACGACCATGCTAAGCCTGTACATAATTCAATGTGATCAAGAACAATGAATATCGGGCTTTGCTTGCAAGCCAAACCTGGTTGCGGTTCTCAGGGCCATATTATACATACACGCCAAATTACACGTGTGTCGTTCACATCAACTATTGTTAATTGACCTATATACACGAACACAGAGTAGGGCGCTAATTGTTGGACGTCGTGCATGGCCGTGATCTTACATTATAGCCAACCGTAACAGTCAACTAAAGAGGTCGTTCATCTTCATGATAAGTTTACATGGATAATTAATAAGAAATTAAGTATAAGTCACGAATTTTATTAGATTTATTTTACCGGTATTAATTGTAACTCTTGAGGGTTTATGCTTCTATAATTGAAAGTGATTAAAACTCGAGATAATCACGTACCGGTTTAGTTGACTGAACTCGATCGAGCGTAGATATTAGAAAAGTGGATTGTATCTCAAATCTAGTTTAAGCGCGTTCGCGCGCTGCACCCGGTACGTATTCGTTCCGTATCCGAGAATTTACAAATCTAGAGAACTCGGACCCACTTTGGATGTCGCTTGTGCAGTAAGTCTGTTTCATATCCGACAAAATACGAATATCGCTTGCATATCTACAGATAAAATGATTCCTGTGACATTTCGGACCGTCATTTCTCGGATTCGGAACTGGGGGTCTACTCTCGATCTCCGTCCGACATCCGTCCGAAACAATTACTGCCAAATAAGCGATACTTGACCAAATGAAAAGAGGCGTGATGCGAATGAAGCTTCATACTTGATACTTGTATTTTAATATTACTTATTTGACAGTAATTGTTTCGGACGGATGTCAGACGGAGATCGAAAGTAGACCCCCTGATACGAATCGGACGCAGTGCAAAAATGCTCTATATGAACTCGTATTTTCTTTTTTTTTATGAATTTAATAGTAGTTCATGTGACTGTTACGTAATGAAAGGCATTAAAATACGAGTGTGGGTTTAGGTTATTTCATAAAAACATTTCACGAGTGTTTTAACGCTTAATTATGTACAGTTACATACACTGCTTTATCTACGCATATATTATAAGCTCTCTGTCATATGTTCAGTAACCGCATGTTGCGACTAGCGAAATGGCGGCAAATAAAAATTTTTCTCACGCATATCACACAACCCTAGTTTTTATTTTTAATTCATAGACAAACTAGAATCGGCCCCAACTATCATGTCGTTCGATATCAAGTAACGTGTGAAATTGTCAAAATTGTTTGCTATTGATATTTCGCTTCGAATGAAACTTCATCTCGACTGATATTAGAATTGAGGTCCAATCAAATTGTTGCTTTTCAGAGATGTTCGAAATTTGAATGTAATAATTTCGATGTTATTATGAAGCAATAATAACATTTTCACGAAAGTTCTAACAAAACCGTTTACGTTTATGCTGGTCGTAATTTGCGGTTTTTGAACATATTATAGAGAGTTTATGATATGTGTGTAGATAAAAGTTACTTTTACTATTTTGAAGTCCAAGCTTCAGAGCCATTCTAGTTTTAAACAAACAGGCGAATATAATTATTATTAACTCTTTAATAGTTTAACCCACCGCTTCTCAAGCAGAGGCCGTGAGTTCCAATTCAAGCTCGCACTTCAGACTTTCTCGGAATTTATGTGCGGAATATTTGAAATTTACTATGAGATAAAACATCTTGATGAAAGTTCCACATCGAAGAAGGTTCACAACACTCGGATTGAGTCCCCAACCCACATGGGGCCAGGGTTGGCGGACTAGGGCCTAAACTCTCGCCTATGAGGTGAGTTGTGCTCAGCGGTGGAATGTATACGTGGGTTGGTGATAATGAACTTTTTAGTCATGGGTAAGCGACACAAACATGAACCTTTATAAGTAAGCTTTTAAATGCGAAAGAGAAATAAGTGATCTAAATAGTAAAATAATACAAAATGAAATAGCTTAGTAATGTAATCACCAAATTCAAATAACTTATAGCTCCGAAGCTTGGATTTAAAAAAAAGTATTGTAGTCACTTTTTTATGTGAATGTGCATGAAACTGAACAACTTAAGCCAATATGTTAATTATGGTGGTATACTTTACTTATTTTCATACAAATATGTTGTTGAAGCTTATTAGTGTGCTCTGCTATAGAACTTAAAAGCAATGATTAAGTTTTAAGTATATACTAACCAAAAGCTTATTATAAGTTTAAAGTATTCCATGATTCGAATTTTCGCGATCCGAATGTAATATTATTTGATCCCATGGTAAAACATTCCTATTAAACAGCTCTTGTTATATTGGAACTGTATGTTACATTGCGACATGTAAACTTCAAGTTAAGTATGAACTTTCACCGTTTTGGAAATTTTCATGAGGTAAGGTAAGGTTCATTGAGTATCGAATATTGACGAAAAATGTTAATAGCGCCACAATGGGAGAATTCATATTTAATTTGTCAATTACGCGCCTTCAAATAGTATAAATTCAATATAAGTGATTCAAATGATATGAACATTGTTTTATTATAGTATACATATTTGCAGTAGAGCTCCTTGTAAAAGAGTTCATCCAGTACTGCCTAACCTTATTTATTTCTGCCGCCAAGCAGTAATGTCAGCATTACTGTGTTCTGGTTTTGAAGGGTAGGTAGGGGTGCTGGTGAAATTACAGGCACATGGGACTTTTCAACTCATGTCTCAGGGTGACGGGCGCAGTGGCAACTGCCCCTCAGATCTTTGCGATTTAAAGCTCTGGGTGGCACTGCGACTGTTATGGACAGGCGTGTAGCTTATCATCAGGCGCACGACTTGCTCGTCCCGTCACTTAATATAATATAATAAATAAGTACTCATACAATATGACACTCCAATCGGAGAAGCAAAGATTACATCTAATGCCACGTTCTGGCATATTTTTTTACTTCCTCCACTCGCATACGGTACTCTTCTGTCCTTGGTACTTATCGTTTATATAATCAGAAATAGAGACGAAATGTCATTTTATTTGGTTGAAAACTATTTTGCCAAATGATTACGGTGACAACTGTGCTCCGACTGGCCAGCCCGAATTTGAAACGATTGACGGGTGTCGTCAATTATTTCAATTCAAAACGACCAGTTTAACTTGAGCTTTGCTATAATGGACGAAAATGAATAAATAACATATTTAATTACCGATAAAATGTGATTCCGTTTGTTTTGTAATTAGATGTTTTGATATTTATCCCACACCACCGAATGGGACAGAAATTTAGTTGTTAGAGAAATTTTTCTTTATTACAATAAATACAGAATATTTAGGAAATGAAACTATTTTTCCGGATTTCGTCTTGTTGGGTTGACAGTCAACCGTGACCATGGGACCTGTAAAGGGCCCGAAACGTCCGATTGTTTGAAAAAACAAATATACGCGATTTAAATCCGGAAAAATAGTTTCATTCATCATTCATTATCAGAATATTTTTTGGAATATACGGAGACGTACATACAGGTTAGTTGTTGGCGCTGTACTATTTCAGCTTTCTAATTTGTGATTTCAGCGCAAACGAGAGTTGACATTTATATATTTAAAAATGATATAAGGCCCCATTTGCCTGATGAATTGCCAGGAATGGATGGCCATTATTTCGTCTCTATTTCTGATTATATACTCGATATCGAGTCAACCGTGACCAAGGGACCTGTAAAAGGCCAGAAACGTCGGTTTGTTTAAAAAAACAAATATACGCTATTTAAATCCGGAAAAATGAGTTTCATTTCCTATGTGTAACAAACGCGAAAACCTAAGAACTCGATATATATACTCGATATTGGTACTAAAGACCTAGTCTTTAAGAAGAATGGTAAAATAAACAGTATTCGTACGAGTATACAGAGGGTTATTTGTAAAATACGAACAACCTCGCAGGATATTACTAACATCTTAAACAACAATTTTTGTTTGAAGACAATAATTCATCAGATTTTACTTTCATCCAAAAATAAAAATATTTTAATAGAGAGCGCTAAACGGTGGTAACTCTGTGCGGTAATAAAAGAAGCGTAAATACCAGTCCGATGCAAAATGCATCATGCAACGAAAACTTTAATTTTTGGTATATTTATTATGTTTTGTAAAAAGTCATTGAACAAAAGCTGTTTATGATGTTGTAGTACGAATAATAATTATATGTCTAAAATGTAAACAAAGTAGTTAACAGAGTAAAAAAATACATTTGAAATGGTAGTTTCCTAGTTTAGAACAAGCTGGTTATTGTGAAAAAAGCTTAGAACAAGTCACATTTTGCAATGTATATTTTTACTTAATTTTTCTTTTAATATAATAATTATAATAAAAGACTATGTTTAAGGTCGTAAATAATTTTATGACACGGGTATCGGCGATGAAAACATTTTATGTGCCGCCATTTTATCGTGTCATAGATGTCATTTGTGCTTCTTTTCTCGAACTCGAATGTTTTCTTGTCTCCGTAGTAGGTACGTTAGATTATTGGTTGTTGTTGTTAAAGGTTTTGTTTACTGGTAATATTTTGTAATATATAATTAAAATTGTAGAATATGAATACATACGTCCTTTTACAATTACGTTAAAAATAGAAAGTTTAGCATACCTGCATTCACCCTTTGAGAATGACATTTCATGACATTTCTTTGTTTACATTTTGGACCTCTAATTATGATTCATTCATATTCATATTTATAGCTCTGCAAGGTTGTTAGATTTTACAAATAACCCAGTATTTACGAAAAACAATATTAGACTAGGCGTCTCAGTAGCTTGGCCAAAGGATTAATTGGGGTGGCTTAGTATTTAAAGTGATTAAAGAAAACTACATAATAATTCAGTGTAAAATATTTATGAAGAAACGAGGACAATATATTATACATCATCTAAAGTTTGCAATGAATCAAAGTACAACAATTTAGTTAAGTAGACAGTAACAACTTGATAATAATAGCACTAAGAAGTAATTGACGCAGCCTAAAAACGTACAATGTAACTTACGACGTGTCCACATTCAATACCTGTTACAATAGAGGGGCTAATATACTTATTAAAGAAAAACACACATTTACAAAGAGGATTAAAAACAAATAGGCATAAGGTATGTAAGATGCTAACAAATTATGTGTAGATAATTTTGGAGCCGTCATTTTTCTTCAGATGGTTCAATTTAAAATACAAATAAAAATACTATACGATTTGATATTTTACTTTCCTGTAAAGGCGAATTTATAATGGTCAACCATAGGTAAAGCTAATCTCAAATAGCGCTACCATCGCTGGTGCTTGCATCAATTGTCATTGATGTTATAATTTGAGGTTTTAAACATTGGCCTCCATGGAACTAGCCTTGAAACTCTTAATTTTTCTCTCTATCTTCCGCGATAAAACTCATCAGGTTTAGGTGTACCATTTTTTCTGTATAATGCATTGATACATAGCTTCTTTGGATTTCGAAGGAAAGCGACGTACTTCTTTATTTGGACATTGTATTGCATTGCACAGAGGCAGATTAGTTATTATTGTATAATGTATTGTTTAATGTTTGAAATTTTACTATGCGTGGTGCATTGTCAAACTTGCGTACATGCACCACCTAGCTGGAGTAATAATCATATGCATTTAAAAAGAAATGAAGTAATATCATGAAATTGACATTTAATTTTATAGTGAATTGGCCAATGTTAGTTTTACAGGTTGTTTAAGAGTTATCAACAGGGTGTGGATAATTACATTTTCTTCAGTTTCTCCAAAAAAACTAACATATATATTAATTTTACTTCAAACTGACTATAATTAAAATAATTGGCTCTAAATGTATCTTTACCTATTTGTTAGTACATTGTATTTGTTCACCATGCTGAAGTATCGAGTCCATATTAAAATAATGGCATTCGTATCATGGTACATCGGCGGCGATATTAATTTCACCGCATATGAAAGCATAGATCCCGTAATTAATCCTGGTGACAAAGCCAGCATAAAACTTATTAGCATAGTATCTGAAATTAGTGACATAAAAAGATAACTTAACAGTTACACAAAAAGATAGACATTATATAATAAGATAAAATATAAGAGAAACCTTAAACTGCATTTTAAGAAATATTGAAAAAAGAGTATCTTAAGCCTTTGCATTTAAAAAGTTACTAAAACAGTAATAACTAACATTTAAATATTCAGGGAAATCGCGTTAGCCGCGAAAGGACAGAGCCAATTAACGTGTAAATTGAATGAATGAATAAAGGTAATGTTGTTTATTGCAAAATAAAATTTACAATGACAACACAACACAGTAATGTAAGTATATTAGAATAAACTAAAGTGCCACAGGCGGCCCTACAGCTTAGTAGCAATTTATTCTAAGTAATCATTCAAATCAATCAAATAAATAGTAGATTTACTATCTTGATTAGGAGGTGCAACGTGCCACAAAAAAATCAAAATAATACTTGAAAAATGTGTTTCTCTTGTATTTTTCATTGAATTTAAACAAGTGAAAACTACGAATACAAAAATGGTAACGTAGTAATTTGTAACGAATTATGTATATTTACGAATGTGGACCTTAAGAAATCGAACGTTTAAACTATTTAAAGCTAAGCAGGACGTCAAGAGAGTCAACTCACTACAAGTACAGTGGCATCACACAACGCTTCCTTCCATTACACTCGCACTAAAATTATTCTTGGAAAATATTTGGAAATAATTTAAAAAAGTAACAATCAATTACTTTTCCCTAAAGTCTATAAATAGATCACCAATTTTTTTTGCAATTTAACAAAAGGCTTGTCGGAAATAATAATTAAAAAACTCTTACATACACATAATACTGAAAGCGTATTAACAGTTATTCTAAACGCGTCCGATTTTTTTAGATCTCTATATCTGACCTCAATTAATAAAAAAAACAAAGAATTAAACATAAATTCCATACAAAATTTTCAATAAAATTATTGCACTAAACTTCATAGTTCATAACTTATTAATAAATATTGCATAAGCGTTAATACCACGTTTCGTGATGTAAACTTAATCTTAAAATTCTAAGAGTTCATTAAGAATATTTATGTCAGTCCGATGAAATTTGCTTCACCTCTAAGCTTTGTTTGAATCGGCATACAACAAGACGGAAAGTAAATTTCGCTACAATAAAGAAACACCTAATAAATCCCGAACATTGTGCTAACTACGTATTGATAAAATATTTTGACTAAATATTAAGTACAATTTGGTGCTCAAATTTTAATTAGTAATGTGTTATGTGTTATTAAGACTATAGAATTATTTATCTACAAAGTATGAAAAGTGCTACAGGTTCTGTAAATTTAACTAATCTACTATAGAAATATAACTACGAATACGAATTTTGAAAAGGAACCTGCCATAATGACAATGGCTTCGGATAGACGAAACCGCTGTTTGTAGTATGATTTTTTTTTATAGATTCGGGTGCATCGTAAAGTGCCCTCGTTACCACAACTTTAGCCGGCCAAATCATCAAACGATAAACTGGCTTAAAAACTGTGACTAATGTGCCCGATTCCAGGGTAGGTCTTTGCAAATCGACATAGGTACATAAAAAATGTAATAGTGATTTATCGAGGATGTGGCCGAGGTGCCAAAATGACCGCCGATTTTGTTTATGGTACAAATCTGAAGACGAAACAGTGTTTCTCATCATTTTTCACAAAAATGTTGAGTACTTTACCACGTTTCTTCGAAGCGAATTTCAAATGAATATTACGTGCACCCCTTCCGAGAAACTTTTCAGAATAACTAGTGCCAAATAATTACTTTTTTTAAAGGATGCTCTTGTACGTACAATTTAATGAATTCTATGTAAATTTCATTTTGTTAAATGTATTTTACGTCTAACAAAATTGTACTTTACATTTAACAGAATGAAATTCATAGAAGAGTAATATTTGTCGAATGTAAATTCTAAATAGTGGGTATTAGGAATTTCACAAAAGTACTTTTTTAAAGTACGTACAGTTGCTATGCTATTTTCTTCGTCACAATATATAACGAAATATTATGTTTAATCCCGTGAAACACAAAATCTAGAAGAGTCTATGACTATAGAACGCGCGTGTCGTCATCACCTCTCTCAAAATTCACACTATTGTTCGTAATATTTTTGCTCCCTGTGAACAAACGAGAAAGTTGAAATAAATAAATAAAATACGCCAGCAACTATACAATTAATTATATGGACTCGGGACTGAGGTTTACATATGAGTACCGCTTACTTACCAGAAAATAATAATTTGCAGATATATATTAGTTTACCCGTAGGAGCCATTAATGTTGTGCTGAAATATAAAATGTTACAGATTGCGCACGTCTTTCGTATATAACGGTATAACTACAAAAATGTATTGAACACTTTAAGTATTCCATTGAGCAGCCATTAACTTTACCGATAAATTGAATTGCCGAAGATATGTTTGTGATAACAAAAACAGTATCGGGTTTTGTACCTTGATGCACACAGTGCATGATTTTATATTTTAGGTAAATCGACTAGTTACTATAATAACATCTCATTGATTTTTCTCTGATTTCACTTGATTCGTGTCGATTAAAATTTCACCTTGCTCACCTGTGCAAGGTCCGGGATGCATAGGATCCACAACGCGTCCGGCATGGCACGCAGCTCTTTGCAGTCTGCACCAGGAGGGGTAAGTGCGCGCATCGGAGCCGCAAAGCGGGCGGCGAGAACCGCCGCTCCCGCCGCCGCACGAGCCGCAGGACACGCAGCGGGCGCCACTAGCGCCGCCTGACATGCAACGCTGCCCCGCGTTGCAGGTTACCGTTGCGCAGGTTGCGTTCGCTGCGATCGAGAAAATAATCACATTTGGAAAGGTCGCTCAGAGGATGAGTAAATAATTTTAGCCAAAACAGTGAATATGTCCGGTTCGAAGGACCAAATAGACGGCAAAATAGAGGCATAGAAAGTAAAGGCTGTTGATGAAGCATAATTTACTGTTACCAATACAAGGTCCTCTGTAGGCAAGCGGCAGGGCTTTTCCGCGTTCGCAGGCGGCGCGGCGCAGTGCGCAGATGCCGGCGTAGGTGCGGCCGTCGACGGCGCAGACGGGTGCACCCGCCACGCTGCACGCACCGCACCGCACACAATGCGCGCCCAGTTCAGCATCGAGCACACAACGCTTGTCGCCGCCGCATCGAACGCCTTCACAGCTACCCACTGCGAATGCGAAGGGACAATGTTAACAGAATTACCTACCGTCGATGTCGGCAGAAGATATACCGAGTACGAACACAGTATATTTAGTTTTATTTTTCTTATCATATAGATGGCATAAACTATACTACTGTCATCCAGAACTCGGTCACACCGTCTGCGTCACCATCATTAAAATCTCAAGCGTGCAGATGTTAGAGCACGCAGGGCACGATGTGAGGTGTCCATCGCTTGAATCGTACTCGTACCGCACAAACAATTCAGGTTAGAACCATCTGAAAATCCCCATCTGAACAAAATTGTCTGTACTCTGGCAATCTGAACCCCCAGCCTATTTAATGACTCCAAGATCGGCCATGGCAATTCGTGTCCAGGAGGGAGACTCAGAATTCGGGACAAAGGTAGATAGATGGTACTCTTTGGCGTCAATACCTGGCTCAATGTTTTATTGTAGAAAATATATCTACTGAAAGAAACCTACATTTACTTTAAACATCTGTTTTAGAATTTAACGTGTAATCTGATAGACGAGATACCCAGCAAATATGTCGAGGCTATTCAATTGTTTTGTGCAAGGAGATATAGGAAAAGAAGGGATATATAACACAAAGATTTAATATTTCTAGTAATAGAAATCCTGAAAATAAACGATCTAAAATATAGCTCTTGAAGTAGCTATTACGACAAATGGTCTAGTCTAACTCGGGAATAACGGCCTACAGACACATTATGCAGCCGAGTTGCAACACTGGCCATCAATCAAACACAATTAACATGCAGCCCGCGCACAGGTCACACGACATTAGCATGCGGTAATCTATCACAGGCAATTTACCCGCATGATGGATCGCTAGCCCATATTGCAGTCTGGCGAATAGTATGGTCAGCTGCATATTTAGGTTGCGTCTACTATATTGAGCCCTTTGTACTATAAATACTTCTATACTACTTAATTGAATAAAGTCAGCGGACTAGGGCCCGAAACGTTGTTATAGTTTGAGAAAACAAAATTAAATATAAGCGTTTTAGATCCGAAAAACATAGTTTCACTTGGATCTCGGTGCCTTAGGCTCAATTTACATTTCGACGGAACGGAATGGAAGCGAATTTTTGTGACGAAATTGTATACGCCAGCACATCAAGCTACACATTGACGTATCTTGTTCCGTTGCACTGGAGGCGATTTTCGAACAAAAATGTATAGTCTGATGTGCCGTTGTCCGTACATAACAAAATGAACACTATCAATCCTGTAACTTACAAAATACATACGAGCCAAAAAACTAGTCGCGCGTCTTTCGGCGAATTCTTGCGCATGCTCGGGAATGCTCGCGCATTCGCGGGAATTTCCGCAGCTGCCTAGGCGACGCATATACACACGCCAGCACATCAACCTACATATTGACGTATCTTGTTCCGTTGCAATGGAGGCAAATTTCGAACAAAAATGTGTAGTCTGATGTGCCCTTGTCCGTACTTTACTAATGCTTATAAGTAAATGAAAAAAAAAAACGGCAATGTAAATTGAGCCTTATGAGCACATTGAGCGCTCTTTCATCTACATAGGAAGTCCTTAGTTCGACTTTCGTTTGAACCAAGTTAGGATTAGTAATATTTAAGGTTGTTTTGGTTGACGAGCAAGTAAATAGAGTGATTGTCGAGCACACGAAATAAAAGTTTAGCATTAAAATACCTTTAAATATTTATATTTTAACATCGATATACGGTGGTTTATTCGAGGATGCTTCTGGGATGATTTAGACGTTGCCTTGAGGGTGCACTTTTCTTTCTCGAAGACCAGTGAAAAAGGAGACAGCGAAACACTGCATACTTCAGATAAATGAAAAAGGCTAAGGCTGACATTTATAAAATTGACTTTGACTTTGACCAAGCAAAATAAGCTAAGCAAGTTTTTTGGATTTACAAAACGAACTTGCCTAAATTTGAGCAAGAAATTACGAAGTAAACTCAAAGTTTAATTTCTTTCTTAAATTTAGGCGGATTTCGTTTTATAAATACGAAAAACTTGTTTAGCTAGCCTCTTTTTATAATATCAGGTGACGCCTAGTGCACCTGATGGTAAGCTACACACCTGTCCATAACAGTTGCAGTACTATTCAGAGCTTTAAATCGCAATATCTGAGGCGCACTTCCGGTTCTAAAGGCTAACCTTTAAAACCGGAACGCAGTAATGCTGATATTACTGCTTGGTGGCAGAAATAGGTAAGGTGGCAGTGCTTCCCTGGACGAACTCTTTCACAAGGAGCTCTACTGCTCTATAAAATTTGTGCTTAATCGAAAACAAAGTTCTTTTATTATAAGTCTCAGCCTAAGAAAAGACGCACAAGAGAGAAATTGGAAGTTACTACGATGAGAAAAAGGATATTTCAATAATAGTAGAAAAACAATATTACCTTGGCTGTTTCGACGTATATGTGAATTTGTAGACGTGCTGTACCTACATAGGTGTTGTAAATTTGTTAATATTATTTTTAGGTACCATAATTCTACAAGAGCGGAACTTCTGCCACTGACTGTACAAACGAGATTACGCAAATTATTATGTCCAGTCAGGAACGTAGCTTCTTTGAAACAGGATAAACACGTCAAGCTTTATATTAATCGTCACCTAAGGGATACCTCTAAATAATGCCTGACTAGATAGCGGGATTCTTGGCAAAACGGTACAGGTTAAGGTACTTTAGTAGCAGTAGAGCTCCTTGTCAAAGAATTCGTCCAGAGAGGCACTGCTACCTTACCTATGTCTGCCGCCAAGCAGTAATGTGAATATTATTGCGTTTCGGTTTCGAAGAGTCCTTACCCTTGTGCTGGTGAAATTACAGGCACATTGGGCTTGTCAACTTATGTGTCAGGTTGTCGGGCGCAGTGGCAGTGCCCCTCAGATCTTTGTGATTTAAAGCTCTGAGCTGTCACTGCAACTGTTAGGGACAGGGGTGTCGCTTACCACCACGCACACGAATTGTTCGTCCCGTCACTTAGTATTATAAAAACGAAGATAAAAAGCAAAGGGTTAGTAGGCTTAGTAATGGGGACCCTGTTACGACGATATAATGGAAATATTTATTAATGATTCGGTAATAAAGTAAATGAAGCCTCATGTTGGAAATATTCACTATGATTGTAACATCAATTATAGTAAACTTAATATTGCCGTGTGGCAACATCTCTCTTCTCTCGGTGTTGCTGTAATTTGCAGTAGAACGCTTTGTGAAATATTTCGCTCAGAGAAGTACTGTCACCTTACCTATATATGCCCCAAACAGTAATGAGAGCATTACTGCGTTCCGATTTTCAAAGGTGCTGGTGAAATTACAGACACATAAGATTTGTCAACTTATGTCTCAGTTGACGGGCGCAATGGTAGTGCCCCTTAGATCTTTGCGACTTAAAGGTCTGATAGGCACTGCAACTGCTATGGCTAGACGTGTTGCTTACCACCAGGCGCACGACTTCTTTGTTCTGTCACTAGGTATCATAAAAATATGTAAATAGTTAAAAAAATGTTTAAAAATTCATTCTTTGCCTGCTGCCATGTTTAAAATATAAAAAAAAAATCATAAATATAATAATAATATTGCGCCAAACAACCACGCCAATTGTGTGATCTCAAACTAGGGAATTTCCTGTACTATGAGAACTAGTGCAACGGGATTTCACTCTGGGCCCTTCCCAGAACACCTAAATCAGAACCAATTTAGAAAAGTTCATTTCCCAAATTGGTCCAGCTGGGAATCGACCCTCGCCTCCTCATCCAGTGTCCACTGTGCTAACCGTTGGGCCACCGAGGTCGTCTATTGAACAACTTACATGGGGGTATTGATTAATTCATTATTTAGTTACATGTAACAAAGAGCATGAGGCATGAAAAGAAACTCAAATACCTTGTAGAGTGTGACACTTTTATTTCTCTTTATAAATCTGGTAGTAAACCAAACCCGTCCAAGTAAAGATTTTCAATACTATCGGCCCTGAGTAAATTTGAAATTTTTGAAAAGTTTATTAATTAGTTATGTGCACATATTTACAGTAATTAACTTAATATCACACAAACAATGTCATTTCATTTGGGGTTGCTCAACAACCGAGCATGAGAAGACTCGCGACGATATTTTTAAAAAACTTCGCCATTATGGTGTGGCGCGCCGTGATCTCGGCCTTCTTAATTTATGTTTGAGTTAGAGGGTCAACGTTAGCGGTACGAGGTGATGACCTCGCTACGCTTCGTAAGATAACTGCAATCTCTGATGAGAAATGGCAATAAACCTGATCGTCTCTCGAAATTCAATTCAAATTGTAGATCCATTTTTTATTTTCAGTTCGTAACGACTTACCTAGTGATAATATCATAAGTTACTGTTGTTAGCTGATTATAATTTTTAATTGTTATAAATTTTATATGGTGCCACGTGGCGAGATGAACAAGTCGTGCACCTGATGGTAAGAGACACGCCTGTCCATCTGTTACAGTGCCACACTGAGCTTTAAGTCAAATCAAGAGCTGAGGGGCTGCCACTGTGTCCGTCACCCTGAAACATAACAAGTCCTATGTGCCTGTAATTTCACCAATATCCTTATTCTTCAAAACTAAAACGCAGTAATTCTCACATTACTGCTTGTCGGTAGAAATAGGTAAGGAACTTCCCTGGAGGAACTCTTCCACACGGAGCTCTACTGCTACATACATTAAATACTATAAAAGGCATCGATGTGAAAAAGGCTTTATCCAATCTTTCAAATTGTGTATAATTTTAATTACCTTAAGTTCGACAAACAGTCACAAATATATGGATACGCTTGTATTTTATATCTATATACTAAAATAATTGCAATTCGGTAAACATAATTAATCAAGTTGGCGAAACGGCTCCGCTTCCAGTATACGCGATTTAAAAAAATCAACAACTTTCAGAGACGTAAATTGGTTCATTTTTGGGATACGACACCAACATAACACAATATTTGTTATGCAGAATCGTGCTGTCCGGACAATTTGGGCCCCGGGCAACAAACTGGGCGCCGGAGTATCTCTGAGAAATCAATTTAAAGATTTTTACGACGCCAAACGCCGCAGTGCATTTAATATTTAGAACAATTATAAATCTTTCATGAACCACTTATAGTGATAAAAATAGTACAAGGAGCAGAAATATAATGACGGTTCTTCATACCTGTCCTCTCCACAAAGCCACATACTGATTTACTATTAGGCGGCAATATATACGTTTCTTTAATAATATCCCCCTATTGAAAATGACTCAAAATGTCTTTTTACGTAGATTAAAACTTTTGTGAAAAGTTTTATACAAAAGGTTATTATTATATACAATTTCTGCTTACTCGCGTGATAAACTTTGATGAGAGTAATCTATTTGCTCCCTCAGGTTAAAGAATCAATAAGTTGAAGAATCAAAAAGATGTATATAAAAAAAATTATAAATTTTATTTACAAGCAAACTGTAAAGTTTCTTCTCAGGGGAATCTTGTCTGAGAAGAAACTCTACATCCTTACAAATGAGTAATAATGTTAGTCAGTGTGACGATTTCAAGTGTGGTTTGTTATAATGAAATAAATATATTCCGTATTTTGAATGTTTGCATCGTTTTTAGCCGAGTTTAGGGGTGCTCCCCGCTCACTTCTTTCCAGTACGTCTGGCGCTCCGTGGGCAACAGTCGGCGCGTATTTTACGCCGATTAGATCCTTTCACCACGATGGTAAGCATTAGTGTATGCCCTCGATACGATAAGAATAGATATATTCTTTATTGCACAAACTATGTCGATATTTGTAACATCCAAGTAACAAACATAGTCGAGTATGGCAAGAAGAAGGGTCTGCGCAAGCATAATTTTGGTATGAAAAGGGAGAAAGTATTGGAGTCGTTTGAGAGAATGAAATGAGTAGTGCAGTCGTCTACTGACCTCATTGACATGAGAAGTCCAAGATAAACCTACTTTAAGAGATTTTTTAATAATATCAGGTGACGGGACGAACAAGGTAAGCATCACGTCTGTTACAGTTACAGCGCCAGTCAAAGCTTTTAATTGCAAAGATCAGAGGGACACTGCCACTGCGCCTGTTGCCCTGAGACATAAGTTGACAAGTCCCATATGCCTGTAATTTCACCAACACCTTTACCCTTCAAAGCCGGAACGCAGACGGCAGAAATAGGTAAAGTGGCAATACTTCCCTGGACGAACTGTTTCACAGGGAGCTCTACTGCTACGAAATGCTACGAGATGGAGAACAATGTAACTTTACACGTTTTGGGATTTTGCCCGGGAAAATGGAGCATTATCGTTAAATTTTTGTAGGTAATATTTAGCTGCCTTTGAAGCATGACCCCTTAAGGTCCCCGGGACCTGCGAAGTTTTGTCAGTTGTACCAGTTTGTCGCGCCGCTGTTTGTATGTCGGCCTTTGCTTTATATTGCATTGTACACAAACATGTTCGCGTAACGATAACTCGCGTAACGGTTCTCGTAATTGTCTTCATTCACCAAAATGACATTATCGCTAGCTCATTATGCTTTTTATCTATAAAAAGGTCTTGCATCAAGTAATAAATAGTAACCATATTTGAACACCTCTTTAGTTTGTCAGAGTAAGTAAATTAATCTAACGAAATTTTCTCACTTTTACCTATTTCATTGTACGGTATATATGATTTACAATACGACAATGTGCACCATAATATATTTATATACGATACTATACATATAAGTACCAATTTCTGCAAGTGTCAAAAGTTTGGATTACACATATGTAACTGTATATATAATAAACCAGATTTTTTTAATTATACCATTACAAATAATGTTAAAAATCTTTTTTTAATTAAATTTTTATTGAATTGATATTCAATTATTTTTTGTGAAATTACTCTAGTTTGTTATAATTATTAATACAAAGATCGAACACTCAGAAAAAACACTCAGAAAAAATTCCTTCGATCCGGTCGGATAAATCTGCAATAGATTTCTCATAGATCGCTACGACTAAAAAGTCGTTGAAAGACCAAGTACAAAGACACGACGCAAGCACATAGAAAAATTCGTGAGGTCCGTTGGTTCGTTCCGTGGCTTAGTTGGTATAGCGTCTGGCACGGTATGCAAGAAGACGTCGGTTCGCATCCGACTGGATCGAAGGAATTTTTTCTGAGTGTTTTTTCTGAGTGTTCGATCTTTGTATTAATAATCTTTTTTTTTTATAATATCAAGTGAAGGGACGAACAAGTCGTGCGCCTGATGCTAAGCCTGATCTTCTTGGTTAGGTAGGTACTTTCAATTAAAAAAAATATACCCATTGAATATTCTAGCATAATTATATTATAATTTCATGTTGCATCGTGAATCAGTTATTATTTCGATCTAGTAAAGTGGTAATGAAAAAAAAAACGATTCAAACTTTATACGCGAATAGGCCTTACTTACATAGATTACTCCATGCGAATACTTATAATAAATACGTTAAGTATTATTTTGTTTTTCCTCTGCAACTTATTAGTATACCTCTACATAATATTTTACTCTTATCGCGTAGAGCAGTTTTCATTCACAGGCTGCCCCGAGCGACAGGTTTCCATATCGGGAGTAGCAATGAGCCATTATGCGCTCCGATGCCAATAGAGATGTATACTCAGGCGCAGGCGAAACCATACAAACTGCACTTATTTAACCTCCTAAGGCACCGTGTACATCAAAGTTACATCAAAATGTACATAATACGTGATTCAGACCCGAGACAATATTATTTCTATGATCATGTGAACGTTCTGTGTAAATTATAATAAAAATATCGCAATCAAATTTAGAGCTATTCTATATGACCATAGGGTATCTAGAAAAGTAAGTTTTTCATAAAGAACTATTTCATAATATTTAGTAATGTACTTTTTAATATAAGTTCATTTTAATGTACATTGGGCGTGTATCGCTTTCCCTATTGTAGTTTGCTGGGACTTGAGAGGTTAAATTGCAGCTTTTAACTCTACTTAAATGATGTAATGTTCTATTTTCAAGAAATAGTTTCGATGTTGTGGGCATATATTATTTCGGTATGGTTCAATATAATAGCCTGAACTCTACCACATATAGTACATCGTAGAACACGTTTATTTCTTATTTATTGCAAATTTTTCAAACCACTAACAAACTTCAAGGAAGTTAGATCTGGATTACCTACTAGCAATCAATTTTATATTTTTAAGTGATTTGTAAATATGTATTGCTGCAAAAATGTTTTCCATTCAAGTATGAACTATTTGTATTTTTTAAACTTATGTTTGACCACCATGATACTAAATTATTTTTATCAAATTGGGGTGAGCTTCAGCTTAAATTGTTATGTAAATATAAAAGATAATTTACTGCATTTATATCTCTAAGTAATTTTATGTCTAGGAACACGAACAAATTCCGATAGCGGAGGAGTGTCTATACGGGACCGGGATTAATGTATGCGTGGATACTCGATGTGCGATTGTTCCCAAACAAAATTATATTTCTGTATACCTTTAATGCTACTTGCGGGCGCGGACTAAGGTGACGTGGATCATGTAATGTATATTAAAAAAAATGTATATACAAAATTTTTATCCTAAGGAAGAAATCGTTACGTAGCAATAAGGTCGTCTGTTGCACATTAACTTACTGTTTTTATAATTTTTAAATTAATTGATAATCATGGTGTTTTACTGATGATCATGATGATCAATTATTTTGTTGATATTCATGATATTAAATTATTTTTTGTGAAATTACTCCACCACTTTGTTATAATTATTAATACAAAGATCGACCACTAAGAAAAATTCTTTCGATCCGGATAGATTCGAACTAGCACCTTCAAGCAATTCGCGCCAGATTTACTATTTGTATACTTAAGTTACTGTTCTGTGCTGCCACTGCGTCATAAAAAATTAAATAAAACATTTTTTTTAAATTAACAATAATAAAATTAAAATAGACTTAAAATCAAAGAAATTAATAGATACGAATATATTATACGTATAATCCCTAGTATTTAAGTTATACGAAGAAAAATTCTCGTGTGCCTAAGGGATTTAAACGACGACTAAAAATTCACTACACTTCATTTTGTTATAGATATCTGATAAAGTATATAGTCTTCCATGACTTCATACTTTATCAGATATTAAAATCTCAACGGCGTACCACAGGGCACTTTTCTTACTCCTTGATGCGCTTATTTAGACGCGAGCGCAGGCGGACCGCATTATCTATCGTAAATGACGCCATTGTCTGCGACTACCATGCTCCGCTGGCATAATTTAAATAGCATTAGTTAGTTATATTTTTTAATATATTAGATGTCGGTCACCGTATTTAATTGATTGAAAAACTTTGGTTTATATAAACCCAACAGGCAAGAGTCGCAGACCGTACCGCCTCGTCGTTAGTTAGAGGCGTTTACCTGCCCACCAATACTGCAAATCCCAGTACAGTGTTTTATAATTTCCTTACAACAAGAATCTGCCGGCTGGTTATCAATGCAAAACCAATTTATTATCATGACTAGATAGAGTTATTTAATATCTAATGTACAAAGTAAGATAAATATGTCTTTTTAACCGACTTAAAAAGGAGGAGGTTCTCAATTCGACCGAATTTTGTTATGTATGTTATGGGATTACTCTGGTATTTGTGAACGGATTTTCATGATTATTTCTTTGTTAGAAAGAGGGTACCTCAGTATTGATTCCATTTTAACTTGAAGCAATTATTCCACTTCTAAGGGTGGCAAACTAGTTCCGGTGACCGATTTCAATAAAACTTGGCAAATAGATGTAATTCCACGAATTTTTGAGGTCGTTTTTTTTATAAAAAAAATATTATGTTATTAACTTGAAAAATAATAAACATTCTTGTTGCAGCGTTTCCTGAAAATGATGTTTGCTATTACTGTGTTTTGGTTTGACACGGTAGACTCCCCCGGCATCGTTGGATGAATGAATTAATTATATAATAAAATAATGAATCAATCAAAACTCAAGGTGTCGTCATTTTTTTTTGGAAGTACACTTATCTACAAATAAATTGTAGAAACTGGGTATTAGACATGTCCGCATGTCCCAAGAATGCGGGGCCTCTATAAATTTATTACATTACATAGCAAAGACATTACTATTAGAAGGTGAATAAAATGTCACAACAGTGTTTTATATAATTTACAACATGTTATAATGGTCTTGGTAGTGTAAGAATCAACGTTGGCGCCAGTTTGGCATGCCTCGTTAGTTTTAATACTATTTTTATGTGGTGTGTTAAAAATAAACCGATTCTCTAATTAATTTGCCTTGAACTGACTATGAACTCTATAAAGGGTTGCACAACCCTACAAACTTGTAATTGTAGATTTTGAAATAGATAATATTGCTTGATTCGTTATACGATAGTAATTATAATAATATGCCTGAGAACTCTTTCTCTAAGCCGTGGTAGCCTAGTGGTTTGACCTGCTGACTCTCAAGCAGAGGCCGTGGGTTCGAATCCGGCCTCGCACTTCTGATTTTCTTGGATTTATGTGCGAAATTGAATTTGAATTATACCATGACCTTTTCGGTGAAGGTAAACATCGATTATTTAGAGTTTACAGTTATGTTAGGGATACTATCTTCATATTTAATTTATTTTTCATTATTTTAAAAGCTATAAGAAATAAGATGTATTGCCACAGCCTCGCTTACGTACAACAAGGTCATCGGATGCTCTCGACAGTGTTTTTAGCGAATTTGCGTTCCGCGGCTTACGTCAACTATCGCTAAATGCACGATTTTCATGTTTTTATCATTTAGTTTATTTAGTAAACATAATTCATTCTTAGCTATTCTTTTACGATTTGCGTAAGAATATGAAAGGCTACGGAAGCATTAAAGCGTGAAATACACACAGAGCGGGTGCAGGTGGTCTAATTCCCCGTATTTATATGGACGACAACACACCGAGCGCGGGCGCGTGTGCCCGTTCCGCGCCCGCGCTCGTAATTCAGCGCAATTGACATTATTTATAGAAAAATACTTTATGTGACATTATCTCGAAAGTTAGCAAAATGCAAATGCATTAGTTATGACAAAGAGAGCAGTAAAGCGTGATACAGACAGAGAGCGAGGGTAGATCGGGTGCGAGTCGGGTCGGGACCGCGGCGGGTCTAATTCCGTGTATTTATATGGACGACAACACACCGAGCGCGGGCGCGTGTGCTCGTTCCGCGCCCGCGCTCGTAATTCAGCGCAATTGACATTATTTAAAGAAAAAAAAAACTTTAAGTGTCAATATCTCGAAAGTTAGCATAATGCAAATGCGTTAGTTATGACAACTAGGGTCGTAAAGCGTGAAACACACAGAGTGCGAGTGTAGGTCGGGCGCGGGTCGGGTCGAGATCGTGGTGGTTCTAAATCCGTACATTGATATGGACGACAACACACCGAGCAGGCGCGAGACGTGAGCAAAGAAAGAAAGATTTCTTATTCTGTTATGATTCTGTCAGGTTTTCTTTAGAAGGTTTTCTCAGAAGCGTGACACCACATGCTACCGACGATACGACAATTCGTAAGATACCATTTTGAATGAAAATCAAAACGCAGACGACATGATGCCGTGACTCGGCAGTTAAAACTGCCCAATGTTACGACGAGATATAAATTCGTACCATTGTTATAATAAACCTACAATCATATATGAACATACGTCAAAAGTCACAAAAATATGTACAAAATATAATAATAATAACGTAGACACTCAACAAAGCCCCGCACTAGGGAAACCCTGTGCCGTGGGTGCCATGGATACACACACAGACAACCACAAATTACACACAAACTCACGAGAGAAATAAATGCAGGCCATACAAATATTTCTCCCGGCCCGGGAATCGAACCTAGTACCTCTCTGAGTGGCAGTCCGGCATGGTAACCGTTCGGCCACGGAGGCAATTAATATAAAATGAAACAAATAAACAAATTATGCTTATATAATTATTTTGCTTCTTAATTTACAATGTGTTCATCTTTTTATTTAAAAGTGAAGGCTGGGTGACCCATCATACATATAATTCATGTACGGAACACCAGACCCCCCACAAAGGTTCCTAAATATTTTTTACTATTAATGTATTATTTACCACTGCCTTTGTGCAAGTGAATAAAGTTATAATTGTTTATTATTAAGCATAAAAAAGTTATCTACTAATTTCGTTCATACAATCTTAAAACATTGCTCCTGAAAAATGTACACTTTGCGGATATGACTTTATTACATCAAGGGATACGAAGACTTACCTCGACAAGGTCCTGGGTAGTCCAAACTCAGGTGCTTAGCAGGCCTCCGACAGGCTCGTCGTCGCAACCGACATAGCGAGCGGTAGGTCTTGCCATCACTGCCACAGACCGGACCAGCGCGGCGGCATGCAGCGGCACACACGCATTTGGCGCGACCACCTCGCACCACACAGCGTCGACCAGAGCCGCATGGCATGCTGGCGCACGATTCTAGAAAAAAAAATGAGTATTAACCATTATTATAACATCACGTCAGTCTACTTTGGTCACGTATATCTTGACAGAAAAGCGCATCGCCAACAGGATGTTCTAAGTTTACTAGATTATGGATCTAAATCGGAAACTTTTTTTTATAATGTCAAGTGATGGGACGAACAAGTCGTGCGCCTGATGGTAGGCTACACGCCTGTCCATAACAGTTGCAGTGCCACTCAGAGCTTCAAATCGCAAAGATCTGAGGGGCACTGATACTGCGTCCGTCACCCTGAGACATAAGTTTACAACTCCCATGTGCCTGTCATTTCACCAAAGTGAGTGCTCACCACAAAAACTTTAACCCAAGGAACGATCATAGTCATCATTAGTTATACTAAATCAGCCATTGCTGTTATTGGGTAATTTTCCGAAAAATTTCAAATAATGAACATTTTTCCAGAAAAATTCCCAAAAAATTGGAGAAACACTATTTGGAAGGCTCATATTATGTTCTACGTTCAGAAATATCTCTTTAAGTTTTATTTAGCGTTAATAATAGAATAAACTTACATAGCTAAAAGCCACTACGAGAAAAAAAAACGAGATTTAAAATAATTTCACAACAGCAAAAAACACCTTTTTAATGGCTCCATCATTTTCGTTCAGTCATTTCAACTTTTGACAGGTGTCAACGTCAAATGTGGAAAATGGTAAATCCGGAAAAATATTTATTACCCTGAAAAATATTATTTTTTCAAAATGGAACTTTTTCCGTGACTCAACACTAGCCATTGCTAAACATGGGTGTACTCGTAGCTTAAAGAGCAATTGAGTACGATATAATCGTATTATTTAGTTATTCTAAAAGTTTGCAGATATTTTTAAAATTACATTCTGTATACTAGATTGACACAAACGGTACTCACACCGTTTGAAGACCCCAAATTTACTTAGATAAAACAAACGAATAACGCACCACTCTTAACCCCGCGCCAGGGAAACCCTGTATCGCAGGTGCCACAGACACACACATAGACAACCACAAACTTTACCCAAACTCACGAGAAAAATAATTTTACGCCGCAAATATAATTCTCCCGGTCCAGGAATCGAACCCGGGACCGCTGCGTGACAGGGCAACATAGTAACCGTTCGGCCACAGAGGCAGTTAATACGGTATTTATTAGTGTTTTATAGTTTCACTACTTAAAATACCCATCAATTCAGGATCTCACATAATTTCTTCACCGTTGCGTTGTAAGCTGTCAAACGGTTATCTGCCGAGCGAGTGGTCAATAACTGCCCCAACGACTGTTGCTAGCTCTGCTGTCCGAGCTAGATAGGTATATTATGGAACAAATGAAAGATGTGTTAAACCTGCGTGCTCGATCAACAGCCAAGCAGATTTTCAGATAACTTTCTTCTTTATTTTTGTTCTCTATTTATTTATATTTTTTCTACCATGATATTCAATTATTTTTTTGTGAAATTACCCATTAGTTTGTTATAATTGTTATAGGTAACAAAGATCGAAACACTAAAAAAATTCATTTCATCCAGCTGGATTCAAACCTGCACCCTCAGGCAGTCCGTGGCAGACGCTTTGCCGATTAAACTACGGAACAAACCATGACAGACCTTACGAATTATTCCATGTGTTTGTTACACATCTTTGTTTTTGGAATGGACAACCAACACAAACATATACAGAGTATAGCTAATAAGGTACAATCAAAATATAAAAGCATTATACATATTGCACTTCCAGGCTACCGCACTATGCTAGTAGTAAATAAAAAGCGAACTTTGGTATAGCAAGTTTGGTAATTACACTTTCAAATTCATATAGCAATAGGTTACAAATGAATATAATTACTTAATATAATTGTATTTGAATTTTTGGTAAACGTGAAACTTTACATTTTAATTTTGAAGCTGGGCAGGAAATAATTAAAAATATCCAAATCACATAGCCTATGAAACTGATTATAAATTTTAACAATTCTACTAGGAGCAGAGATTCCAAGATTCTTTTTTTTACACAAGTGCGCATTTGACCTCCATCTCATCAGATGGAAAGTGACGATGAGGTCGACGATGGAGCATGCACATCTAAATAACGCCTGTTCATTCTCGCCTTGAAAAGGTCCAAGTTATAACGTTCAGGGAACACGTCTGCAGGCAGGGAATTCCACTCTATAGCCTTTCGCCATATAAATATCCACAATATCGGGGTGGAACCCAAGCCTACATCTAGTCCCCTAATGATGGAAAGAGGAAGGCGGAATTAAACCGTGTAATTCCATCGCACACTCTCTGTGATATATCCTGTAAAATACCGATAACCAGGCAACTTTACGGCGGTATTCAAGATTAGTTCTAGAGACACGAAATTTAAAAGGTGTATAATTTCTTAGTCCTGCATTTGGTCTAGGAATAGTCAACCTAACCTTACTGAGAAGTGCTGGAGAATCTATTGAATTACTCACAATTTTATGGAAAATACGATCCAGCATAGTTCTACGACTAGACAGAGACAGCGGCCCATATGTTTTCAATTGTCCATTCCAGTTTGAAGCCCGTAAAAAATGTATCAGAACACAAAAGTATAATTTAAAATCAATAGTTGATACTGTTATGTGTTAGGATGTTAGGTAGAAAACTAACATAAAAGCGATTTAGTTCGTACAGTAGATACATACTCCTATGTTGGACATTTTTCACTGTTTATGATGTTTTGGTCAAAGTGTAAATAAAATTCAAATGAAAACATACGTAGGTAGTTTAAATCTATTCGAAATTGTCAAAACAAACATTGATCTTCGCTGACTAGATACGCAAAACAAACTAATCTGATGTTATGTTTATAATTTTTTTTTAGGTTTCGGAAAACATATTGGAAAAAAGAAAAAGATGCTTTATTGAGGTTTTTTGTGAAATAACTCCGCTAGTTTTGTTATGATTATTACAATTCAAAGATCGTAGAATAATACTAATACATAGAATTTTTTTGTCTTCGACACGATGCGACATCACAGTTAGCATGAGGCACCTGTAAAGGTACCGTCTGCGGTGAGAAGGTTCTAAAATCTCTCACTAGATGTCGCTAGCGGCGCCGAATGCCGAAAACCGATAAATCTATAACAAAAACACAGGCAAATTTCGACAACTCGATGACTTGACCTGTATGTAGTTCAGCAACGCTACGGTACAGCGTGGTCGTGGTTTTTATGTCCATCGGGAATAAGAATTTTCTTTTTCTATATGTTCTATCTTTGTATTAATTAATAATCATAACAAAAGATACTTGGATACTGGTCAGATGTACAGTTAATTAAGTTTATAAAAATTTATACTTTTACAGGGAAATACTGCTACCTATTTCTGCTAACAAGCAGTAATGTGAGCATTACTGTGTTCCGGTTTTGAAGGGTAAGGGTGCTGGTGAAATTATAGCCATATGGGTCTTATGCATCAGGGTGACGGGCGCAGAAACAGTGTCCCTGAAATCTTTGTATTTAAAAAAAAACCTACAGACTCAACATAGCCCCGTTCTAGGGAAACCCTGTGCGGCGGGTACCATGGACACATACATAGACAACCACAAATTACACTCAAGAGAAATAAAAGTAGGCCATGCAAATATTTTTCCGGGGCCCAGGATTCGAACCTGGGACCTCTGTGTGGCAGGCATGGTAACCATTCGGCCACAGAGGCAGTTATATAATTTAAAGCTTTGAGTGACACTGCAACTGTTATGGACAGGCGTATAGCTTACCTGCAGGCGTACGTTCGTCCCGTCACTTGATATTATAAAAGCAAAATACTACAGATGCAAATTTTAATTTCAACTTTATCAACAATAAACAGTAATGTACAATACTTAGGCAATACTATTAAAGATTGATTGATGTTGCGCGTTCATTTTGTTTAAATATTCAAGAGATTTTTATTTTAATAATATTGCTTATCCCGAAATGGAATAATTAATGTATCATGAAAATACGGTCTTATCAAACTCTCCTAAGTACTAAGACAATGCAAACGAAACTTCAAATATGATTGTTTTCTACGTTAGCATCGCATTCTTGTCAATATGCCAAACCGTTTTTGCAGTGGCGTTCGTGTTTATCTAGGTATCGGGCAATGCACTCGACGTCCTAATTTTGTCTCAAAATAATGATCATGTACTTCGATCATTTATACTCGAAGATCATGTACACTTTATTCACACTTAGTCATAGGGGTAGCTTTGAACTCTATGTAAATGACTTAAGGTAAATTGTGTCGTAAGAGAGGTAGCCCAGTGAGACAACGGTTGCTTCTCAATTGGGAGATCGGTGGTACCAATTTCTGAGGCTGTATGTAGGTATCTAGGACTTTCATTTCGAACCAGGTTTGTTGCCGCTCTTACCAAATAAGGTCACAAATTCGCAACAGTGGTGCGTTCAGCGGAACGTTCAATTGGATACATCCAATACAAGATACAATATCCGCGTAATCCTTGAACGTCCCACTGAACGCACCACTGTTGCGAATTTTTGACCTCAGTTGATAAGAGCTGCAACAAACCTGGTTCGTGTGCCTCCAGATCGTAGGAATTTTTCGTTGTGTTGTTCGAACTTTGTATTAATAATATTAATAACAAATTAGTGGTGTATTTTCACGAAAAACATATGAATATCATAGTCATGATACACATCATGATATTGTGTACAATAAATTATGTAGATTTGTTAATATTTAGTAGCTCCCGCTAACGGTGACGGGTGGCATCGTGATGAAATCTGCACGCAAAGAAGGTTCACAGCCCTTGGAAAACGTGTGAAGTTTTCAACCCGCATTGGTCGTCAGATTACTTTCTCCTTAGGGGAAATTTCATTGCAAGGTAGTTTAAAAATGTATCGAGAAAGTATATTGTTCGAAGACTTAAGCGTGAAACACACAGAGAGCGGATGCGGACCGGGCGCGAGTCGGGTCGGGACCGCGGCGGGTCTAATTCCGTGTTTTTATATGGACGACAACACACCAAGCGCGGGAGCGTGTGCCCGTTCCGCGCCCGCGCTCGGTGTGTTGTCATAACTACACGACCTGACCCGCGCCCGACCCACACCCGCTCTCTGTGTGTACACGCTTTATAGAGACGTTTTTAGAGAAATACATTGTAAATGTACCTGGTTTCTACAGTAAGCTAGTTTCCAGTTTGTCCTTGTGAAAGAGTTCGTCCAGTGAAGTACGCTGCGCCACCTTAACTATTTCTTCCGCCATGCAATAATATGAGCTACGTTTCGATTTTGAACGGTAAGGGTACTGATGTAATTACAGGCACCTGGGACTTGTCAACTTATGTTGATGGTGACTGGTGCAGTAGCGGTGCCCCCAGACCTTTACGATACAAAGTTCTGAGTGGTACTGTAACTGCTACCTATGGACAGGTGTGTCCCACGACGCGCCCGTCTAGTTAGTCCCGTCACTTTGTTATCACAAAAAAACCACTTTGTTTTTTATTTTGCACTGCTCTAAAACGCCTAATAAGTTACCCCTTCCCCTAAATCTAACATATGACGTAGTTACTTATGTAGAGACAACTTTTTTTTTTCGTTTTTTTTTTTACTTCATGTCATTTAGATTCATTTAGTTCATGTAAGTTTTCAGTTGTGCTATCATAAGGCAAGTCTTTTTCTGTGTGCTACCTTATCGTCACTTTCCATCAGGTAAGATGGGAGGTGCGCCCATTTTTATAAAAAAAATAAAATGAAAGCTAAGTGATATTATTTTTGTATTTACATAAATAAGAATTATATTTAGTTGAGCAATTAAATTAATACCTAATATTGATATACTGAACAGCCTTACTCAACCTTTATTGAGAAAAATCGAAATGAAACAAACTGCATTTTTTACATTTTGTAACATAGCCGAAACAGCTGAAAATTGAAAAGTTGTGATAGTTGATTGGTCAATTCAAACTTTAACAAATAAAAAACCATTTTCAAAGTATATATTTTCTTAATTTACAAGAACGCAAAAACAACCTCAAACCACTTGACAAACCTATATTTATAGTAGAAAATTAAAACGAATGAAAAAAAATGATAGTCGACTAATTTTTTATTTCCAAATTAAACGTAAGTACGTTATTTAGAAATTGAAGTTGACCCCTTAATTTAGAAGCCACTATTCTCTCATTAGGCTACAAGTGCAAATATTTTTACGTTTTAAGTAGGTTTTAAGTAAGCTAAGAAATTATCTTTCAAGTTCTGTCTTAAGCCTTGCTATTGTCGGTGTAGCATCGTTCATGTTTCTTTGTTGTACATACTATCACTTGATCCTCCTCGTAATCCTCTACGGTGACATTCTCTTGAAAAAACCGCCTATTAATATTAAATTTAGTTGTTTATCTGCACATTCTAAACGCGATGTCCCGTCTGCACAATAAACTCACCAATCGTTACTGTAGTTACAATTGACAGTAATAGATGCAATATATTATACAATTGAGCTGTTAACAGCTCAGTCTAGACGTCTCAATAAAATACTTGACAAACATCTAAGTATAGTTGTAGATAAAGTCATTAGCGCCCATTTTATATTGACTGCTTGATTAGTTCGTTGAATGTAACCGGATATAGTAACTCGTATCAGATTCAACACTTGTATTTTTACTTTTCTTGATTTATATTGGATATTTGATGTCGCCGCAGATTTTTATTGACCAAACGAAACTCCTTGGATGAATTAAATTTACACGGCAACTTCTTATAGAGCGTAATTGTTACTTCAGATCCTATACACCCAAGGTAAGGGTAAGAGAGCACTTGAGATTCCGGATTGCGCATTCAGCGCTCATAAGTAACTTAGAATTGAAATAATTATTTCGCACCTTTTGTGTAATAAGGCCACATCTGCAAAATGACTACTTTTCAGCAGAGAGGTTTAAAGTTGTCCAACGAAATTGTCGATAACTTTTTTATACTTAAATAGGGTATACATAATTTATTTCGTGTAGTTTTATGTTATTTTTTGCACTTTTTTTAAAGCACTTTTGATCCAATGTTTGACTGACTTTGACTTGACTTTCTTACACCAAAGGTACGATTTTTACTCACCAGCACAAGCATTACAAGGTACGCCTCCAGAAAGCGCCTTGTAGAAGAATATTTGTCCGTTGTCGAGGTCTGCGGGACTCCATGCGACAGGAGAGTTCTTGGCACCTGCGCAGCAGTCAGTGCGGCTCACACGCAACGCGGCCACCGAGCTGCAGCGCCCACCGCGGTCCATCCCAGTCCAGCAGATCCCGGCTGCAACCATTTGATACTTGTTTGTTATAATTATTAACATAAAGTAAAATTCCTTCGATTTGACAGGACTCGAACCTACGCATCTATACCAAAGGGCTACCGCTACTGATACTATAATCGTGATGATACTACTACTATAGTAGCAGTGGAGGTCCTTGTGAAAGAGTTCGTCCAGGGAAGTACTGCCTTACATACCTTACCTATTTCTGCAACCAAGCCGTAATATGAGCATTACTGCGTTCCCGTTTTGACAGGTAAGGGTGCTGGTGAAATTACAGGCACGTGGGACTTCAACTTATGTCTCAGGGTGACGATGCAATGGCAGTGCACCGCAGATCCTTGCGTTTTAATGCTTTGAGTGCTATTGCAACTATTATGGACTGGCGTGTCGCTTACCAGGCCCAGGACTTGTTCAACCCGCGTCATTTGGTTTCATAAAAAAAAGTTAACAGGTGCTTTATACAGGTGTCCAATTTCAACCTTGGTACTTGGTACTTATATCTAACTATCAAAAATGTCGACTTTTAATACAAAACTTAAAGTACCTACAACAACATACTGTATTGTAGGATTATAGGTAGCTTAGATTTACAACCTTGATATGACTAATGAAAAATGGACTCAAACCTCATTTTAGGTAATAGAGTTACAAAATATGCAATACCTGAATACAACAAGGTTATGGGAAAGCCTTGTGAATACGATAAAGTATTTCCAAAAACCAGTTGCTGTTTGGCTACCGTATATTTGCATACGCTTATCGAATATTTATCCGGTATTTCAATCTTAAATTATAACCTAATCTGTCAAAATAACATTAATAAATCACGTAAGCGTTACACTGTATCCTCATTTAACTTGATACAAAATTAAGCAAAAACTGCGAACATTTAGTTGTCTTTAACATTTTAGATGCAATAAAAAATAGTGCTTCATGCTCCAGACCAAACGATAAAAAAGCAGATGCCGATGTTCCGTCTCCTCCGTAGCGATCTAAGGCGTTAAATGCAGGGTTGTCTGTTTGTTAGTTTACAATTTACACATTCATCTCCCAAAAAACCACGGATGTTAAATATATTCATAGGAAAAACTATACATCAAAATCGACTAACCAACTGTCGACGTGTCCTCCAAGACTTGCTTTGAACCCATTTATTTATCCTGTATGGTAAATCCGGACATACAAACACATACACTAAACACTTAGAAGAATATCCAATCAATTTCGTTTTGGTCGTGGACCATGTACTCGTTCATTCCAACCCAATATTAATTTTTCATGTTTATAAAACATTTTGTCATAGACTTACTTCTCGCTCTCGTGATATCTGTCGTGGCAATCAATTTGCTTAGCAGCATCAGTAACTGGATAATCGTGTGAATTAATCAATCTAAATATTTCGGCAGCCCTATTCGACAACCTTATTCAGTCGAATACCGACGCGTGAGTCACCGTTCGGCTAGACGACCACCAGACACGGCATTTTTCAACTGCGCATCGCCACGCGCATAACACCACTGCTTGATTTATTGTTCATGCTAATTCAAAATTGGTTATGTGGTTTATACCTATATGTATTTGAATAATTCGTTTTTACTGAGGAACAGAGATGGGCAGTGAGTTAAAACCCAAACAACCCGTCTGAGTTTTAACCCTTTTCTGCCCAAACGATACGATTCGATTTTAATGAAGTGCAAGTGCATGCGAATTAACGAAATTTTATCGATTTATTATTTCAATGCGACTTTCAAGCGAATGGATTCAATAGAAAGGCAAATCGAGTCGTCTAGATCTAAAAGCCATAAACATTTAGTAATAATATCATTAAATCTGAACAAAGTTCGATGACAGCAAATATTTAGTTGTAAACAGTTTTTGCCCTCGATTCTGGGCGTTAATGGGCAAACAAAGCACCGGGTTAAAACCCGGGCGTTTGCCCATCTCTGCTTAGGAGTGTAATTTAATACACTAGTTGTTATTTTTCAAAGACACTTGACTGTCGCTTACTCATCTTAATACGTGGCTAGTATACCTATGTATTAGTGAACACGCTATTCATACGGTGAAGAAAATAGGAAAACATTAAGTATTATATTTATCAGTATCGTTACAGAGTAAGTAATAAAGTAAGTATTACGGAGACTACTAGTTCTTTTCGTTGAATGAACCTACGTTCATTCAGTAAAACGCTTCTAGCGGACGAATAGTATTAACCGCCGCGCCAGGTTGACAGAAAGGAGCGGACGGGATTAAGCACGTAAAAAGTCTTGACAAAGTTCAAAGAATCTGGACAAAGTTCTTCCCAAAGTAATTATTAACAAATTTTCCTATTAATACTCTGTCAAGTGGACAGTGTCGACACCGCACAGCATGACTTTGCTTACTTTAAATACGTAGACGCTTATTAAATTTCAACTATTTTTATTAACTGGAACAAATCACTGGCATTTTGGTTCGTGATAGGACGGAACGACCATGAAACTAAAAACCATGTTTTGTTTTTGGTATTTAATATTAACTTTGGCATATTTTTAGATAATTAATGGCCAAAATTATATTTTTATTTGATGCCTATATTCGAGTGTAGTATAGTTGAGTGTACTAAATAAAGTAGTACTAATTTTGTACTCAACTCTCGGCGAAACTTCTTCAGATGTTTTTATATATAATTATTTAATAGCGTTATTTTTTAATATTCTTCATTTTAGTGCACAATTAAATTAAAAATTATTTGTAATTAGATTGCACATTGCAATCCACTTCAATAACCCAATTGTATTTACTAAACAACTTGTGAATTGTTTTGTAAGTTGAGGCGTGCGTGGTTCTAGTCACATAAAAATAAAATATTATTAAGTTATGGCTACGTAACATTATAAATAATTATTTTTTTTACCTCTGGATAGGTGTAAGGAGTGTTTTTAGAATGTTGGATTTTCGATGTGAACCACCACCCATAAACATTAGGTGAATGAAATAATAGTTGACATCGTGGGTAAGTCATCAAATATTTTATTTTATATTTCTAAATTATAATTTGTAAACAACTTAAAATTACCTACAAATAAAAACTCTAAATTGTGATTTGTCAACGTTAACATTTTAATGTGAAACAATCCCGTTAAAAAATTCATATTAAAACAAAAGAGAGCTCTTGCTTTCAACCACGGATATTAGTAATTTGCCGTACATACACAAAGCCATTCGATCAATTATATTTATTGCCTATAGAATAAAGTTGAAATTCCTTTATATTTTTCTGTTTAATATGGTAAGATGGCTCTCAGAAGCAAAACGGCGGTTTGGCCATATTGGTGGGTCAGGTGTCTTGTGTTATTATAGAGTGTTTGTAGTAATTGCAGTCTAGAGGTGACCGGTTATTGCGCTATGTAGTGCTATCATCAGGTATAATCATCACCTTCACAAATTAAATAAACATTAATATCTTGTACTTCAAAACGACACACACACGTGGCGGTGTGTACGCACACTCACATTCATCGCCAGTAATATACTTCAGGTGAAAATAATATTTCACAGACATCTGGTTTTAATATTTACGGAGCAATAAAAATTATGTTGTTTACTTTGGACAAGAATTTTACACGTTATGTTTTGTTGGTAGGTCAATGCGTTATGTGTACAAATTTTAAATTAAGAACTTCCTCAACTAAATGCCTACCACATGAGATAATAAGTTCAATTGACTTTGAAATAGGTATTTCCGAAATTCATTTACTCAAATAACAAACAAAACCATTTAGTTCTCTTTGGTCTGCATTAATATGAAACACGGGTGTGATTTTACGGAATTCATAAACAGGAACGGAAATTCTTAATGCGTCTCTTAGGTTTTTGTTATACATAGTAAATGAAGCTATTTTTGTTATCTAAATCACATATATTTGTTTTTTTAAAAAAAAAACCTTTATTTTGCGTCCTTTACAGGTCCCATAGACACGGCTGACTCTAAATTAAAACAGTACATTTCGGTTTGTCTAGATATATTAAAAACAATGTCACTTAACTTAGAAATATTTTATAGTTTTATCATTGACTTACAAATAAATTTTATCATCTTGTATCCTAACAGAAGTTGATTCTCCTTTTCATCATCATCATCAATTGAATTTATGATATGAGTGATATTAATTCATATTTACATTTTTACTGAATTCAAATTCACATTCGAATTCAAAATAATCTTTATTTCATAGGTAAGCATTATTACATTTGAAATCGTCACAATGGTCAACTCTACCGCTCATTCGTAAGGCAGATTTCCCTGAGAAGAATGAGCAAGAAACTCTAGGGGTTGCTCTTTGTAAATAACATTTACAATATTTTTTTTTATTTGAAACATCAGAGATCGAGACAACCTCCATGAGCTAAACGGGTTACTACCACGGATTTTTGTCATCCAAGTACGCGAAGTTGTATAATAACCTTTAGTATAAAATTTTTGTTTCACTATAGTTTTAAACCTCGTGAAAGGAAAATTTTGTATATCAACCGGAATCTTGTTATAGAAGCGTATACATTGCCCCTTAAATGATTTTTGACTTTGTGAAGACGACTATCAAGAAAAGCTAGTTTATTTCTATTCCTCGTATTAATGTTATGTCTGTCACTATTTTTCATAAATAAATTACTATTCCTTTTAACATAAATTACAGTTTCATAAATGTACTGTGAGCCTAGTGTAAGAATGTTAATTTCCTTAAACTTATCTCTCAAAGATACTTTGGGGCCCAGATTGTAAATTGCCCTAACTGCACGTTTCTGCAGGACAAAGATTCTATTGATATCGGTGGCATTATCCCAAAGCAAAATGCCGTATGTCATGAGACTGTGAAAGTAGTTGAAGTAAACCAATCTAGAGGTTTCGACGTCTGAAAGTTTCCTTATTTTTTTAATCGCGTACACTGCAGAGCCGAGCCGTTTTGATAACTTACTTATACGGGGACCCCATTGCAATTTAGCATCTAACGTTATACCTAGAAATAAAATTGTATCCACAAGATTCAATTTTTCGTTTCTAACTACAATGTTTGTAACCGTCTCTCTAACATTGGGTAATGTAAATTTCACACAATTTGTTTTTTTCTCATTAAGAAGTAGGTTATTAACAGCAAACCAATCAACTACTTTAGATATAGCATTGTTCACATCCTCGTAGGAACATTGGTGCCTTTTAACTTTAAATAATAAGGAAGTATCATCAGCAAACAATCCTATCTCATGTTTTATACCCTCCACAAGGCTAGGTAAATCATTAATATAAACTAAAAACAAAAATGGGCCTAGAATTGAACCTTGAGGGACACCCATGCTAATTGCAGATCCTGATGATCTCGTACCGTTAACATCGACGTCTGTACCCTACCACGCAAATACGATTTAAGAAGGTCGAGATCACGTCCCGCCACACCATAATGGCGAAGTTTCCTGACCAGTGTATCATGGTGCACACAGTCAAAAGCTTTGGAAAGGTCACAGAATATACCAATAGCATCATGTGAGACTTCCCATGCATCAAACATATGATTAATCAACTCGACACCAGCGTCGGTTGTAGAGCGACCCCGAGTGAAACCAAATTGTTTAGGAGACATTAAGTTATTACTATAAAAATGTGCACAAATCTGATTTAGAATAATTTTTTCAAATATTTTACTGAGAGTTGGTAGTATTGATATAGGTCTGAAATTGGTGGGGTCAGAAATACTACCAGATTTGAAAAGTGGAATAACTTTACTTTGCTCATGAGGTCAGGAAAGACACCATCATCAACACATTTATTAAAGACACAGGCTAAATAAGGCGCAATACAGTCAACTATAGAACTAATTACTCTGACTGAAAGATCATCAAGATCAGCAGTATTTTTTATGTTTATAGACTTAAAGGCTTTAACAATATCGTTTGGAAATACATGACGGAACCTTAAATTAGTGATGCTAACTGCATTATTTTCTTTTAGTAAGGATTCAGTAGCGGTGGGAGATGAATTTAACGACTTCGTAGTCAAAATTGGAATGTCAGTAAAAAAATTTTCAAATATTTTAGCAACTTCTGCGTCTGTGTTTACAATTTTGTCATTAAATCTTAGTTGAAAATCTAAGTTACGAGGTTTGACCCTTCCAGTTTCGCTGTTTATAATATTCCAAGTCGTTTTTACTACATGCGCGCTGCTTTTTATTTTATTATTTGTAAACATTGCTTTGGCTGCAACACAAATACGTTTAAACATTTCCGAACATTTCCTAACAAAATCATTAAAACTGTTACTAGTGTTATAAGTCCTTTCATCGTAAAGATCATATAGTCTTTGTCTACTTTTGTGAATTCCCACAGTCCCAATCACAAAATTTTGAAAATTGATAAAAAAAAATTGACATTCAATTATTTTTATGTGAAATTACTCCACTAGTTTGTTATAATTCTTAATACAAAGATCGAACACTCAGAAAAAATTCCTTCGATCCGGCCGGATTCGTTATACCAATTAAGCCACGGAACGAACCAGCGGACCTAAACAATTGTTTTGTGCTTGCGTCGTATCTTTGTATTTGGGTTTTCAACGACTTTTTCTCCATAGCGCCATCTATGAGAAATCTGTTATATTTCGGCTAGAAAGTCGTTGAAAAACCAAATACAAAGAAAGATACGATGCGAGCACATAGAAAAATTCGTGAGGTCCGCTGGTTCGTTCTTGGCTTAGTTGGTATAGCGTCTGGCACGGTATGCTAGAAGACGACCTGAATGCTAGTGTAAATAATTCGCCAATAACTAACCTGAATGCTTCTAATAACTAACCTGAATAATTCGCTTCAAAACGAATAAGCACATCCAAGGAAAATGTTTAAGGCGAACGTTGAATAAATCCAACTTAAGAGCTACGTAATAAACAGCTTCTTGGAATAACTTTTATAATAGTTACGTTGTTAAAGAGAAGGTCGCCTCATCGTACAAGACAATATTAGCCTGCACATGAATGGTCGAACGAGAATAGCCGCTTCTAAATCTGTACACCTAATTATACGCACTAGTTGCTAATTCTAAACAACTAACCGGGCACTGCAATTCGCAGCGCTCGCTGACTGATCTGACCCCTCACCTCAACCTGAGACAGGTTATTTTAGGCAAGTTACGAAACGAAGAAATAACGTAGTATTCTCAAACATTTGTTTTTGTAAACATCGAAATACTCATTTTATGTAGTTTTTCGAAATTATTGCTCCTTATCGGGTTTTTAAGTTTTCTGTAGTATACTAAATCGCGTGTATTCCCTTTTACTGTACGTACTGTATAGAGTCAGTTGGTTTGTACGAAAAAACAAAGAAAAAAAAGATCCATAAAAATAGCTTTATTTCCGATTTATTCAACTTGTTCTAATTATTGAAGAAAAATTAAAAACTAAGATATAAGTATGACTTAGACGCCTTATGTCCACTTGCACTAACTTAAGTTCGTCTAAAACCAATGCTTGCAATGCAAAAGTCACTTTTAATACAGTGTGTTTGGAGTGTCTTATCAATTTAAGCATTGGTTTGAGACTTTAGTGCAAGTGGACAGTATTCTGTTCCGAATTTTTCTAGTACTCAATTTTGTCTAATTTTAAATTGTTAAGAAAAAATGTAATATGTGCTTTTCTTTCGAATTAAAGAGTTATAATATAAATCAAGCCTTAATGTAATTTCGCATTGTTTCAGCACATTCTGCCACTGAGACGGTGACATATTTGATCTCAGTGATTAAACCGTCACTTCTAAAAGACAAATTATTTTTGGCACGAGTTTGGAAACAAATAAATATCGGAGCTAATATGAATCACATGCGTGCCTTTCCTAACGATTCCGAAATAATATTGGAACGAAAACAAACGGATGTATCCTGTTTATGCATATAGTTGCTATTTATTTTTAAAATTGATGCATACTTACTTTTTGAATGAACAATTGTGCTGTCAACCGTCACATGTTTTGTTTATTCTAACTTTAGTGTTTTTTCAAAATGTATTTACTCACTTTTATGTAGGTATATTTTGATTGTGTAAGACGTTTAGTGCAAAATCTAAGACAGTATTTTAATTAGTAGCAGTAGAACTCCTTGTAAAAGAGTTCGTCCAGGGAAGGACTGCCACTTTACCTATTTCTACCGCCAAGCAGTAATGTGAGCATTACGGTTAGAGTGTTAAGGATACTAGTCTGCCCTCCTTGTCATGACTAACGCACTTTTGCATTCGGTAACTTTCGATATATTGAGACTTAAGTTTTATTATCACCTAAAAAAATGTCAACTGTGCTGATTTTGCTTAATAATAAAACTGAAACTACATATTAACAAATAGGAAATGAAACTGTTTTTCCGGATTTAAATCGGGCCCTTTACAGGTCCCATGGTCACGGTTGTCAGTCAACCGTAACCATGGGACCTGTAAAGGGCCCGAAATGTCGGTTTGTTTGAAAAAACAAATATACGCGATTTAAATCCGGAAAAACAGTTTCATTTCCTATGTGTAACAATCGCGAAAACCCAAGACCTCGATTTACATATTAACAACTTATTAATACTGGCTAGAGGAGGTTGTAAATCTAGTTTCGTGGCTTAGTTGGTATAGCGTCTGGCAACGGTTTGCTAGAACATCTTTGTATTAATAATTATAACAAACTAGTCGAGTAGTTTCACAAAAATAATTGAATGTCAATTTAATACAAATTTAATTACAGTTAATAGCGACATCTCTAGCCAGGGCTGGTAGCTGTAAGTTACCTGACTGGATGACGAAATACTTTCATAGATTTCTCATAGACGGCGCTACGGCTAAAAAGTCGTTGAAAAACAAATACCAAGATCCGACAACAAGCACATAGACAAATTCGTGAGGTCCGCTGGTTCGTTCCGTGTCTTGGCCGGCATAGTGTCTGGCACGGTTTGCTAGAAGATGTCTATCTAAGAAGTGTATCTTTGTATTAATAAATAAAATATATAATGATCATCACGATGCTCTAATTGCCATTAATTTTATATAATAATATTGTAAATTGAATATTATAATTTTGCTATAATTACCGTATCGGAGAGGCCACAATTAGAGCCTCATATCTTGTCACATTCGCTTTACTGATTATGCATTGAAAATTATTGAAACAGAATGCAAAATAAATAGCGCGACGCAGAAAACATAACATAATAATAATAATGGTTTATTTTCGCAACACAAGGAAATAAATATACACTTATTTTGTAATTGACTAACAATTTTAAAAGTTGTATCCCTCGTGAGAGACTGGAGACCATACTGGGCAATTAAACCTGTATTACAGCTCACCAGGCCCTCACCCTCTCAGAATAGTCTTAAATAAAGTCAATAATCTTAAAAGAAAAAAGCAATATACTGTTGAGCAATAAAAATTGTAAATACTATCAATTATGCAAAAAATATACGTGTTAATATGTGCAAGCTTATAAAATTATAAGCTCGTTTGACCTCGCCCTAAGTTTCTTCGTATTCAACTTGGCGTTACGATATCGACATGATCTAGCTACAGTCTACTCGTATGTGTACCTTCCAGGGCTTTACTCAAGGCTTCTAAGTAATGGCTAATTTAAAGCTTACTTTTTGCTTTTGAGGGCCGAGGACTGCCTGGAGCAACACCATTTGTATTAATATCACTATCACCGTTTATCCAATTTATTGTAGTAAACCTACTTTTTAAGAAGCACTTTTGGTTTGTAAAGTTTGTTACGAAAATACACACGTTTTCCCTAGATTGAAAGAAATTTTGTGACTAAATATTTATTCGATTCTCTCGTAGATCGAATAAATCTTTAGTGATCGTATTATTTTTTTATTTAAAAATATTAATAATAGGGGTTAAAGTATGAAATTGCCGATTTGTACTGAAAATCTAAATTGTTTATTTTTTAAATTTTTAACAAATTTATTTAATCAAAATAGTTGCCATTATTATCTACATATACATTGCTGCCATCTAATGGGAAGGTTATTAATGCCTTTGCGATAGAACTCCGACGATCTAGACTGCACAAACTGTGTGAAAGCATTTTGTACTGCCTCCTGGGAAGAAAACTTCTTGTCACGTAGATAATTGTCCAAATCACGAAAAAAATGGTAGTCCGTTGGAGCAAGGTCTGGTGAATACGGAGGATGACGAATGGTTTCTAACTGCAGTTCCTGAAGGGTCAAAATGGTTTCTCGTGCTGTGTGAGGTCTCGCGTTGTCATGGAGCAATAATGGTGAAGATCGATTCATGAGTCGGGGCTGTTTTACTGCTAGTTTTGTCAACATGGTTCGGAGTTCGGCACAATAGACATCTGCCGTTATTGCTTGACCAGATCGGAGAAAACTATAGTGAATAACACCATGCTGAGACCACCAAACAGTTACCATTACCTTTTTATTGGTAAGTTTTGCTTTAGGACACTGTTGTGGCATTTGACCTGGGGTCAGCCATTGCATTTTTCTTTTCCGGTTATCATAAAGAATCCACTTTTCATCACATGTTACAATTCGATCCAATATTCCTTCATTTCTGTACCGGTTCAACAAGGCAACACAAGTTTCAACACGCGTTTCTTTCTGCAGATCAGTCAAATCATGAGGCACCCATTTTTCGTATTTTTTTATTTTATTGATTTGACGCAAGTGAGTCAATATTGTGGGTAAGGTAACGTTAAACCATGCCGCCAATTCCTGGGTAGTTTGACTAGGATCGGCTTCCACTATCTCTCTTAATTCATCGTTATTCACCCGTGTGGGCGGTCTTCCTCGTGGCTCGTTCTTTAAGTCGAAATTTCCATCACGAAAGCGTTTAAACCAAAATCGCACGGTGCGTTCATTAGTAGACCCCTCTCCAAACGCAGCATTGATATTGCGGGCTGTTTCTGCCGCGTTAGTTCCGCGTCGGAACTCGTATTCAAAAATCACTCGAATTTTCGCAGTATCCATCTTTCTTGTCTAAATTGAATAACAAAAACATTTGAAAGTCGATATTCAAATGTTTCAAATTTAAAAAAAAAATCACAGAAACCATTTGAAAAAAGTTTCATTCGAAAACCTCAAACCATGAAGATTCTATGAAAATTCAAAGAACCTATTGCAATAAAACGGCAATTTCATACTTTAACCCCTAATATTAAATAGACAGGATATTCTGCCTATTTTTTACGTATTTTGCGAGTTCAAAAAGTTACGTGACAAAACCCCAGAGTTGTAAACTTTTAAAACGTGACTTGAGAAATTTGAAGTTACCCAGAATATGACTTAGTAGACTATAGAGTCAAAGTGAATGCAAAGTCAAAATTGTAGTTACTTTAGTACAAATAAACTCACGCAACTTTTATCTACTCCTTTGAATTATTTTATGTATGTTTTATTATACTAAATCTATGGTTTTTATTAAAGGTTAAAGTTAAAAAATATTATTGTTGTGTATTGGCTACTTTGAAATGGAATAAAATCTTTTTAATGTAAGATTCAGATTAAAAACTCTTTCAAATTAAATCTTAAGGCTCAACTCACACTGGCGCAGAGTCGAAGCGTCGCGACGCGTCATGTTTTTCACCTATAGCATATTAATCTCTACTTTCCCATTATTAAGGTACAAATTTGTGTTATGCAAACATGGAGTCGAGCGGCTTTACGCGTCGACAAGTTGTACCTTAATAATGGGAAAATAGAGATGAATATGCTTTACTTAAGTTACTTGGGCGCAGTGAGGCGTCAGACGTCGATTGCATTGTCATTCGAACGCACTAATGCGAGCGTTATCGTGCTTCAGCAGGCGTTGTAGTTGAAAAATAGGACGCGACGCGACGCTTTAACTCTGCGCCAGTGTGAGTTGAGCCTAAGGCTCCTAAATAATAATTTATGTCCAATATGGCGTTGCTCTACGTGGCTCTGAAGCAGATGACTCGAAACATTAACGACATGCATCGAGCAAATGGAACTACCGAACGCACTATGCGTTTTTGGTTTTTGGCCGATTCTGCAGTGTAATTTGTAACTAGGTAAATGAGCGTCATGGACAACCAGGGACTTAGGTAAATAATGACGGGTTGCGAGCCATTGTGAAAATAGGTCTATGGCAAACTATTAATAGCTAATTCCCAAAGGCATTATTAGTATAGTTTGATATAACCATTATATTTATATTTTATTTTCTGTCCCAGTAACAAACTAGTCAGCTAACTATCTACAGAACTGACTATACCATTTTCGTAAATTATTTGGAAGAACTTGATGAGAAAAAAACCGACGCATCACAAACACATTTTGAAAGCTTAACACACAGAGCATAACAACGGGAAAAAACAGTAATTAATATTAATTAATCTGCTAAAATTCCAAGGTGTCAACCGGAGATGCGGCATGAAAACACCGAACTGTACGTGAAAATTTTGAAGCGTTGCCAGAGAGCACATCACACAGACGTTTCGTAATCTTTGTAACAACAACAATTTCATATTAGTTTAACACATTAAACTTGTAAATGCGAGTTAGTTGTTGATAAAAATTGTATTTTTTTCTTAGATTCAGCTTGTAGAGTGACTGTACCGTATTAATCCTAATACTAACATAGTTATAAGGTGTGTTACGTTACTAACTTGTATGAACTATGTTGTCTGAAAATAAATAATTTTTATTTTATTATTTTAGATAGTAGTTTCAACCTCCGTTCCGACCTCTGGTGGCTTACACACCGGTTTTCATGGTGTCGCCGTCTCTGGTGTCCCGGGTTCGGTCCCCGGCCAGGTTAATATAGTAAAACTTTTCTATATTGTCTCGAAACTGGGTGTATGCTGTACCATCGTTGTTTTCGATATCCATAACAATTGCTTTAGTTACATTCGGATCGGAGGAACGTATGTGATGTTGTCTGATATTTATTCATTTATAAAATTTCACAACTTTCGAAACAACCCTTAGATAGGCTACACGAGCTTTCAGTGTGATAAAGGCTTGATGGTGAAAACAAATGTAAACTAAAACAAAAAAGCAATGTAAACTTACAACAAGCAATTAAAATAAAGAGGTGCAATGATCTATAAATACAGAAATAAAAAAAAATTGAAATTATTTCAATTTTATAAAACAATGAGGCGTACGCCGATACGCCGACCGATGCACCTCGACCGTGAGTTAGTGACGTGTAGTAGTATTGTTCATTTTGTCGACGAAAACCATTAAATATACAAATTAAACATTTATTTCAATTTTACGTGTCTTACTTAACTAATACAAGTGTACATGTATCTTCAAATGTTCTTCAACGTCAATCTAAAATTTATTCATTAGACGTTTATTTGTACGGGTTCTAAATTTACTTACTAGGAAGGAAATGATTTTAAGATATCGAGTAAGTACTAATTATTCGTGAACTCTGTAAGGAAAATACTTATACTTGTTTTTTGATTGTATAAAAACAACATAAACCTTGATTCCGCTATCTGTTATGCATAAAGTACGTAGTATTTAAAGAACTTTGTATGTGTTAAACTGTTGGGATGCGCATAAATCTCTGGAGGCGATTGAACGCGTGCGTTAGCGCATAATTCAAGGCGGTCGATCACCAAGAACCGTCGTTTGACATGCAGACAATTGCTTCCATTGCGAACCAATAAACCCGTTATCGACGTAATTTCCATATCGGATACAACGTCTGCAATTTAACAAACCTAATTCGCATCAGAATTCCTAAATTGTAATTCGACGAGACAGTGGCCATAAATTATACGTGTAGTGAGTACGATTGAGTGATGCAAGATCCTATTCAGGTCACTGACTTAAAGTTTCCTTAATTTATCGGAATACTTTAACCACAATGCAACAGCTGTTTGACGTTTGTTTATTTGATTACGACCTAACTCAAATTTGTATAATGCTATGTTCATAATATATATCGATGTGGGTGAAAACATCAATATCAACATTATTAAAAAGTTTGTATCTTTTTAAATGTCTCTGGCTTGAGCCAGAACCAAATGTTCAATTTTGAAACAGTTCTATGTTAAAAATTAAAAAGTATCTAGGTTAGTAAATGTGAAATGGTAGAGAGGCGGACTATGGCCTTAAAGGAGCCCCTTTAGGAGATATCCAGTTGTAAGACGTATAATGGTTTGCTAATAATAATAATAACGAACACACTCATAGAACCGAAATAGGGAAACCTTGTATCGTGGGTGCCAAGAACACACACATAGACAACCACAAATTACACCCAAACTCACAAGAGAAAAAAATGTAGGCCATACAAATATTTCCCCCGGCCCGGGAATCGAACCCGGATCTTCTGCGTGGCAGTTCAGCATGATAGCCGTTCGGCCACAGCGGCAATAAATGAAAATATTGACTAAAATAATGAGGAAGTATTGTCGGTTTTTCACCAAATTTTGATGAAATGTTGACATCGTTAACATCAATAATATACCACCTAGGTAATCTGGTAGTGAAAATGGAAGTGGGCATTGCGTAGCATTGTTTTACTATGTACATAAAAATATATATTATCGACATCGACGCATCGAGTGTTTGCTCATTCCTAATCACCTCAAGTACCCGCGGATGATCGGCGGAGCGTCTCGTCGGCCAGACGGCCGGCTCTTTAATATTTATTTACACTTGTAAATGTTACCGCTTGAACCACGGACTCTCCACTCCTCAGCGCGGTTTCGACTTTTCAACGTTTAATACTTTAAAGAATTGAATTTTAAATAAAGTTTTTATAATTAGTAACGAGCTAGGATATCAATTATTCAGTTTTTTTTGCAGGAACACTTGAAACAGTAATTTCTTTTAACTGAACCTTGTATGTGTTCAATGCTAGTTACCGAGGCATCCAAATTCAATTGTCCGTCTGTACCTAAACATGTAATAAAGAAGTAATCTTTATTTATTTTTGTAGTGGTCTCAGTACGCCAATGAAGTAGATTTGAAACGTTTTAGTTAAATCGTAATATCGATTTAACGTAGGCAACAGGCGGATTCGGGGACAATCTATACTTTGTGTTAAGTAATTTGGGTATGAGTTCATTTTACAAACTTATTAAAGTTTAAATATATTTCGCATCCTTGATGTAACAAAATTAACATCAGCAAAATGACAACTTTTCAGGAGAGAGGTTTACAATTCTACGACCTTGTAGCTTGTTTCCTGTACCTCTGTAGTAGTAGAGTTCCTTGTGAAAGAGTTCGTCCAGAGAAGTACTGCCATATTACCTTTTTCTGCCGCCAAGCAGTGATGAGAGCATTGCTGTGTACCGGTTTCGAAGGGCAAAGGAGCTGGTGAAATTACAGGCACTTGGGACTTCTCACCTTGTGTCTCAGGATGTCGGGCGCAGTGGCAGTACCTCACATTATTGTTACTTAAAGCTCTGAGTGGTACTGCAATGTTAAGGACAGGCGTGTTGCTTACCATCAGGCGCTCGAATTGTTCGTCCCGTCACTTTCTTACCACTTTCACGTAACGCAAAAGCACTTTTGACGGATGATCACAAGTGAATTTATTATACCAAGAGTACGATTTTACGAGTTTTGGTTATTGTACACAAAAGAGACTGTCCAACTCTATGTAATAATTTATAAGAACCTGAATAGTTAAAGCTATTAACAGTCACTTATTAGCTACTGTAATTCACTACTTACACAAGTACTTTATACAAGTATTTGGCTACTATATTTGGTTTACCATAAGCTTTACGTTTATCACTCAAGGAACTATTAAAAACATTATTTACCTATTCTTAAGCAAAATTCAGGCGTGCGACAAGCGTTTCATTCGAAATTTATATTCTTGGTTTAAGTTGTCGGATACCTGAGTGACTTACAGCAATTCTGATACAATTTCAATCTAGCTCTTTGAATAATTTGCCTATAATGTCTCTTAGTAAGGCGATGACAACACTTGGCAGAGATTCAAGGGAAATTAATAGTTAGTTTACGGAGATTGATATGTACTAAGACGTAAACCTTCCGATAATCTGGTGGCTTCGCGGTTAAACATTTTAAAAAATGGCAAAAGATTTTTTTCAGATACAATCAACTTTTGGCTTTAAGTTAGTTATTGAAACGGGTAATATCGGCACAGTTTCCATTACGATACCAAGCTACGGGACGAACAAGTCGTGCGCTGGTGGTTAGAGCGACAGGCCTGCCCATAGCAGTTGTAGTGCCATTGAGAACTTCGAACCACAAAGATCTGAGGGGCATTGCCACTCCGCGCGTCACCCTAAAACATAAGTTGACTAGTTCCACGTGCCTGTAATATCACCAGCACCCTCATCCTTCAAAACCGGAACGCAGTGATGCTCACATTACGGCTCGGCGGCAGGTAAGGTGGCAGTACTTCCCTGGACGAACTCTGTCAAAAGGAGCGCTATAGGTACTAAAATACATATATATAATAATTTTATATTAATAGGTGGTTAGCCCTCGTTGGGACAATACGATAGACCTGGTAAGTAGCAGGGTTGATTATGGTGGTGCTTCACTTGATGAAGTACTTGAAGATTTCAACTTTAAATCTATAGCATTCATTGCCTTGAATGAAACTCCCATTGGTACTAGCATCGGTATTATGTTGACCTTCACTGGTTCTTGAATTACTTTTTTCTCCACAATCTTAAGTTGGTATAATTGATTCGTTTCGTCGTTATTTCCACCAAAATTCTCAAAAGGAGAGGTGTGTTAGACGCGCCTATGAATCAGTACTCTCATTTAATTCCAAACTCCGCGTCATTTTCATAACATACATATGTATTATAAATCATATAGATATGAGGCCCTTTTGGGGTGAATATTGTATTTAGTTGAAAGTATTTTATATTAATTGTAACTTTTATATCATTTTATATGTGACAGTCTTTTCAAAATAATTCTTTTAATATAAACTATATAGAGCGAGCCTTTTCTTTCCTTGCACAAGGTTACGTTCATATTATAAAGTTGTACATCCAAAAGGTTCAGTTCCCACTTTCGAGTTTATTAAATAACAATGTGTCTGGAAAACATCCGTTCTGTATTGGACTAGACTTTTGCCACATAATACACAGTATCATGTACGTTTAAATACAATAGTGTGGACGACGCTGACCTCTTTCCTTTGCCATCTACCTTCTTTACTGGTTCCTGAGCACATACTTTTAAAATTTCGAATCGTTCTCAAAATCCCTCTTCTGTCCACTATTTTTACGTTGATTAGTAAGGTCATCACTGTCATCAAAAGTCTCAAAACGAGAGGACGTGCTCATAGATACATATATGTATGTATATCGGCCCTTTTGGGCCTTCTCGTTTCTACTTGTAAGTAAATGTATGTGGACCGAGGTTTTTCTTTTCTTTCGTTAAGGTAGACCACAAGTGATTTACTAATCTGCCACAACGATCTCGACTGCTACTAAACGTTTCGGGCCCTTTACGGATCACATGGTCACGGCTGACGGTTTGTTAGAAAAAAACAAATGTATTTAGAGCCGAAAAAAATTTTTAATTTCCTATGTGTAACAATCGCGAAAACCAATGAGTTCGATAGTTGTTAATGTTTTATTTTTAAAGTAATTGGACTTGCTCTTGACCACTACCTAGCCTTGGAGCAATGATAGGGTCTACGATGGAACGAGCGAGAGACAAGATGATTCAGTCGTACTTTATAGATACTTGAGTTGTATGAGCTCAGAAACACTGTCGCAGGCAGTACATTCATATAATTCCGCAATTTTTTTTAATTCAATTTTGATAATCGATTTTGCCAACGTTTGCCTACAATGTAGAATCGATTCTCATCTACGGGTCTACACCAGGAAGTGTACTATGGAGGAGTACATCATGTACATCAAGTACATCATGACATGTGAAATTCCTTTATCTCATGGGCTCCTTAGAGATCCGTGCCCAAACGTGAGGCGTACGTGGGTTACCCTTCAAAACCGGAACGCTGTAATGCTCACGTTACAATAGACGAACTCTTCCCCAAGGAGCTACAGCACAAGTAACTACGTTGTGTACGTTGGTAAAAAATAATAAAAATATGGACAACAGTATTAATAATAATGGCAGACAACACCAATTATTCCGAGGCATAACCAAGAGCACCCACATCAGAACCAATTTACAAAGTTCGTTTCCAAAATTGGTCCAACAGGGAATCGAAACTAGGACCTCCTTATCTAGTGCCCATAGTGCTAACCGCTGGGCCTTCAAGTTCGCCAATTCAGGGTCTAGCTATTAAGCTGTTGTTGTTCCTAACACAATAAAAATAAAACTCATCGGAATGTGTTCTACCACAGATTATTAAGTATTTTTCAACGTTATTTGGTTTGTTTACTTTTCTACAAAATTTCTATTGAAACATACTATAATAAGTGTTATATTGAAGAACCATTTTAGTTAACGCGTCTGTTTAGTTTCATCGTGTTGTTTACACCGTCAACCGGAGTTGATCGCATACCGCTCAAGAAAATGAATTAATTACATTTAAGAATAGACTATGGTGTTATCTGAATTACGTTACATCCGGGCTCTAATCTCGAAGCGCGAAATCCGTAGTTACAGCCGTTTTTCTATTATGGATAACCTACAGACTTGAGAATTTTCATATGAATTTTTGGCCGACTTCAAAAAAAGGAGGAGGTTCTCAATTTGACTGTTTTTTGTATGTACGTTACGCGATAATTCCGGCTATAATTTGTGTACCGATTTTGATGATTCCTTTTTTGTTGGAAAGAGGATAGCTCATTATTGGTCCCATTTAATTTTGAAGAAAATATTCCACCTTTAAGGGTGGCAAACTAGGGGATAAATCCGCCAATTTCAATAAAACTTGCAATAAAACTAGAAGTAATTCCTAAAAATTGAGGTAGATTTTTTTAATAAAAAAGTTCCAATTATGGAACATAACATTGCCAAATTATATTTTTATTTTCATCTGACAATATAATCATTGACATAGACAACTCTAGAGTCATAACTTGATGGTCCCACAATAACTTCTACTACTAGTTAGTTCTAAAAAAAAATAGTTTTTCCTATTACTGAAGTAAACAGGGGTAGCTGATAAGTTAAAATATTATAATATTATATTTTGTGAAGAAGTGAGTCACAGAACTTCATTGTCATTGTTCTGTAATTGTTTGTGACTTGTGAATGACAATTAACATATTGACGATGGAACGTCATAGACAAGCAATTACGTAGCAGGTATATGTCTGTGTGGGTCACCATTACGATAGAGATTAGGGAGTTACCACACTCATAGCGGAACCATACTAAGCCGGCTATAAAAAGCGTTATGTCCATTATGATAAGAGCGAAAAAGACGTAAACTTGCCTGGACATAAAGGTTCTCCTGACTGGTTTAATAAGTATGGTGACTGTCTAACAGGATATATTATTTTGTATATTCGATAATTTGGGATTGATATGTGACATTTTTAATAATATGAAAGCATGACATTGGGCTAAATAATAAACGAGTCTAAATATAAACCTATGAGTATTTCATCAGGACGACCTTCTGTTCTGAGAAGTGCCCCAAATTAAATTCCGTTGCTCTGGTACTCATAGTGCAGGGAATTCCCTAGTTTGAGACCAGGCAATTAGTGTGGTTGTCTGACACGTGTTATGATGATTGTATAACAATTAGGTTTCTTTTTTTTTATAATACCAAATGACTGGACGAACAAGCCGTGCGTCTTCTGATAAGCGACACGGCTGTCCATAACATTTACAAGGTTCCTTTTTTCTATTGTTTATTTTTTTTTTTAATATTCTATATTAATTGTCATAGCTTCGTTTATATTTGAGTTATTTATAACAAAATAAATTATTTTTTATCTTTATCTTTTACATCGCATTTGTGATCTTTAGAGTACACAACACGCTGTCGTATTGTTGTTTACATAATTATTTAATTTTTCAATCGCGTCGTAACATAATATATTAAACTCTAGAGTTCTTAGGTTTTCGCGATTGATACACATAAGAAATAAAACTATTTTTTCGGATCTAATTCGCGTTTATTTGTTTTTTCCACTCAACCCAACGTTTCGGGCCGTTTCGTTTCGTTTAGATCCGCAAAAATAGTTTAATTCCCTATATTATATTAAACTACCATAGCAAAAGCACTGAGATACTGTTTTGCCTTTCTGTCATAGATCAAGGAACATTGCTTGTTGTACAAGTAAATTAATAGGTAGTTACGTACCTACTTACCTAACACATTTTTTATTAGGCGCTTTTTACCGGAGCACCATAAATAACAGAAACAAGCTAGTGGTTACTGGACGAAGCTTTTTATGACGCTCGAGTTTTTTGTTCTGCACATTTCATTAAAAAAATACTTTGTACAGGTAATAGGTTATTACTTATATTACTTACTTAAACAAACGCATTGTGAAAAATGATAGTATATGGCATTTATAAAACACACGTACGCGTGTAAGCATCTATGTTTTGCGATGTTTATGTATTGATTAATAAATAAATTTAATACCCAACAATAACGAAATAAAAAATTAAGTTTGACATTAAATATCGTGCAATTTTGTTGTGTGAAATTTAAAAAAGTTTGTATAATGATCGATAATTAAACAATTTAAAAACAGAATATCGTGTTTCATTTCGTAACAACTTTTTAAAATTATAATTTTATAACTTTCGGTAATTCATTTATTGTAGAAGCTAGTATCTAAACGCTCAATTTACCGAGTTTATCATTTATGATGTAGGGAAGTCCGAGTACATGGTTAAGTTTATAGCAATGCTCAATTATACCGTTGGATAGCCCTGAGACTATTAGCACCTAGCAACAACAAGTCTCAGTTGAATAGTGAACTTTTACTTGATTCATTATTACATTTACGAAAAGTAATTTTTCTTCGAATATTTTTATATACCTATATAGTTTAAGAAACAGTATAAAAGTGTGAAAGCAATATTGTTTTTCGAGCAAAGTTCGTGCACCGAACTTACCGGAATCGAAGAAAAGCGAGCACATTTAACTCATGAAACGACTACTAAACCTGCCGAGTGTGGAGCGGCGGCCGATGTAAAACGGCTACCGGTCAAGCGACTCCCGAATTATCACATTTCCGATTAATTAATTTGAATTCTTAATTGAGACACTGATAAGCGTGATTCAACACGCAGCTTTACCCGAAGCTATTCGAAAGTTAAAATTTCGAAGCGGTGATGGGTGACAAGAAGAAAAAAATAAAAGGAATAAAAATGTATAACGCAAATGTAAAAAAGGGTGTCCTCACCTGCTGCCGGGCGCGCGAGCACGAGCGGCAGCACGAGCAGCGGCAGCAGGGGCAGCCGCATACTCCTATGGGCGCATTGCGGCGCGTGTGGCGCTGTGCGCTGTCCGCCCGCCGGCGCGGCACTGGGCCGCTGCCGCGCGGCCCGCACGTGGCGGCAGGCGGCGCGCGTGCAACAAGTGCCCGCCGTAGCCGCTGCACCGCGCACCACGCGCATCCGACCGGACCATCGGCATCGGTGCGACGGTAACGGCGAGTTGGCGCGGACTGAACGCCTCGCGCGCCTTTTTTACACAAACACCGAACCTTCTCAATGGCTCGCCCGTCCGCTTGTTTTGCGTTCGACTTAAAAATGTAGAGCTGCTTGATAGCACTCGGTCTGCTGTGTACTCGGGATTTAGGTGCACTATCGCCTTTAAAGTAGATATTTTAAAAACAACTTCAGTATCTTCGAATAGGGTTAAAAATAGTCTTTAAGACGGAAATTGCAAGATTTGTGTACCGTATAACTTTTTCTTTTGTTTTAGTTTTAATTTGGGTGCTTTAGGATCCTTAAAATCACGACGTCAATAGCGAATTTTTTTTTCGATATATAATGTCGAAATAAGTAGGTATAACTTTCGTTTCATATACCCAAATTAAGTTAAAATGTATTAAATACCTACTCTGTACAAAAAATTACACCATTGGATTTAGGTGTTGCCAAATACTAGGACATTATTTGCGTTTACTTGCTGATAGTGTTAAATAGAAACAAAATTCAGAACCTAAAAAACCAAATATCTTACATTATTTATTTGTTCCAAATTACTATACAGGGGTCAAGAGCACGTCAAGTGACTCTAGAAAAATATATCCAAGTGTTTACAAAAGTCATTATGAACTCTACATAAGCGGAAAACGGGATCGTCTTATGAGACGTTATTAGTGTTTTTACACAGTTTTTTAACTACAATTGAGTTTATATTTCTTATTATTTTCTTAAAATCCCTAGACTGTAATGTTCAATTCGTAAATATTCTTTTGTAACTTTACTGTATGCAAAAAATTCATGTTAGATTCAGAAGAATTCATGTCAGATTCAGAAGAATTCATGTTAGAGAGATCTATTATTGATCTGTATGTTGTTTCAATATTAGTATATCACTAGGTAAAGATACTGGAATCTATTGAGTAGGTTTTCGCGATTGTTACTTACAGGAAATGAAACTATTGTATGTAATGGAAAAATATTTCCTTAGTCGAATTCCATGCCTACTACTACTCCTAAGAAAATTTTATGTTTTATCTATGTTATGTTGTCTACGACGACAGAGCCGATTTGAATTGTAAGTCTATTCTTGAGTGAAAGAAGTCCATCATGCATGGAAGCTTCTCAATTTTTTGGTAAAACAATACTGCATTAAAAAAGAAATGTGCTTTTCAGTTAGAATTGAAAGCCAAATTTCGGTATCGACCGCAAATGTTTTGGGACTCTAATAGCATAGCAAAGCTGTATATGAATTTTGGCCGCGGGCACGCGACGAGTCACGACTGCCCGACGACCGGCGGGCGGGAGGAGGGCGACAACGCGACGACGAGACGTGCAAGTGCAGCGCGCGTGTCGTCGACCCGCCGCATGCGCCGCCGCCGCGCCTTCCGCCTCCAACAATGCCTGCCGCCCCGTCTCACTGCCAGACACTCTAGACATTTCTTGAATCCAAATGTACCTGACCTCTCCATGTGATCTCTAAAAAACAACCTATACTTATCAACACGTTTCACTAACGTAACTTATACTAAAAGACAGGTGCTGCTGCACAAATGACTCTATTGTAATTCTACATAAAGCATGTAGCTAAAGTAGCATACAGATGTAGATAGCTTATTATATTTTAATGCAAAGAGAATTATGTGAAATTCATTAAAACTCTTGTCCAGTTTGTGATGTTTATTTACTAAGCAAGTGACCAACCAAGATTATCAGACACCTACTCACATGTTGGTACGACTTTTTAATTGAACTCTGTAACAACATCGCTTTAGTCACGATTCAATAAACCATGTTAAATAACACTACTAGGCTGATTAGTTTAACTTAATCGTTGATCAGGCGAGCATTGAACTGACGCATGGTTATAATTCAAGGGCGCTCTTCACTAGTTTGAGAAAAAAACTTGGTGGAGCAAAAACAATATTCATTGTACTGCAAATACTCGTACTCAATGATAAATTAACAACTTAGAATGAGTATCTATCGGGCGTATTTTTGTACAGACAAAATCCTAACAGAGAAGATATACTGCCTATAGTGGTTTTACAGCACAGTCATTGTAAAGGTAAAAATACTTGTTAAGTGAGTGCTGTAAGTCATTGCTTCCAGTTTCATTACAGGTTTGAAGCACAGTATTTTCGAATCATAGTACAGCTTTGAAATTATAACAATAATCATCACCGAAGAAAAATATTCTACAAATAAAAAATAGCGCAAAACCAATTGAATTAATGTGTGCAAGGGTTACGTTTATCTAAGGTATTTTAATATTCTCGTAACTTAAAAACAGCTGCTCCATATAAAATATTAAACAGCTAATAACTTTGCATGGCCTCTTATTTTCCCAAAAAAATATTTCTATGTTAGTATATACAAAATGAACACTGTACGTCACAAGCGCAAAGCTTTGTTTGGTTCGATTTCAAAGAGAATATAAGACAACTACAATCCCTCTACACAAGACTTGGGTAAGTTACCACGCATTCTTTACAAGCAGATCACATGCAGCACTCACAAGTATTCTGGTGATACTACAGGCACATGAGATTTGTCAACTTTACACTGTTGGCACTGCAACACTGCTGCCGTTAATTGCAAGGGCGTTTATGACAAAACTCAAAACCAAGAAAATAATGTTTGAAGAAATGAAATTAAAAAAATATCTGCTGTGCTCTTGCTGTAACTTCATACCTTATCCACTTCCACCTCCACTACCGGAAAAAATACTGATATATCGGCTTTTTTAAACAAAATGTCACATGCGCCCTTTCAACTAACGGCGGCAGAATTGTTATGTATAGCCGTGTGGATTACTACCAGGCCCATGACTTGTCCGTTCCGTCACCTGATATCATAAAAAAGTCCCCACTGATAAATAGCACTCTACACTCGCTAGTAATGGTCCCGGATAGCTATTTCTGTTATCATCCAGCATCTGGGAATACCAGTGCAGTACAGCGGAGCTCGCTTCGCCAACTGTCGCTGAGTGGACTTAGAAGGCTACGCTTCCGAACTTCGGGCGATAGATAGAGTTCCTCAAGGTTCCACACTGTCTGCAATTCTCTTTCTTCTGCATGTCAATGATATGTTGATTCCAAGTACCTTTGCGTATGCTGATGACAGCACAGTTGTAGATAAATGCTTGACCAATGCAAGGGTCAGTGGAGAGGAACTCCAGTCTTATCGAAAGTCCATGGCTAGCCGTTTGGATTTGACACTCAAGGCAGTCTCCGACTGGGGCAATACCAATTATGTCAAATTTAACGTAGCTAAAACGCAGGCGAGTCTATTCTCCACAAAACGGAGTCACTTTCTCCAGCTACTTGGAATGGATCTGTCGTCCAATTTGAACTTCAGCTGATACATTGAATCCATGGCCAAAAATGCAGCAAGGAAGCTTGGCATCCTTTCCAGGGTCAGGCGTTACTTTACTACTAAGCACAAAATCCGGTCGTGTATGGAGTACTGCCACCTACGGGATGGCTCTGCTACGTACCAACCGGGCACCTTAGATTTAATTGACAAGCGAGCCAAGAGGCTTATAGGTGACTCGGAACTAGTAGAGGCGAAGCTGCAGAGCCTTGAACACCGCCGTAAAGTTGCCTGCTTATCTGTATTCTACAGGATATATCACGGAGAGTGTGCGGTGGAATTACACGATTTAATTTCGCCTTCCCCTTTCCATCACCGGGGGACTAGACGTAGGCTTTGGTACCACCCCTATGTCGTGGATATTCCAAAGATTCGCAAGAAGCGTTACGCTTCCACATTTACATGGCGAACGGCTATGGAGTGGAATTCCCTGCCTACTTTTTCCCTGAACGTTGTAACTTGGACCTTTTCAAGGCGAGAGTGAATAGGCATTATTTATGTGCGCATGCTACATATCACTTTCCATCAGGTGAGGTGGAGGTCAAATGCGCAATTACATTTTTATAAAAGAAAAAACTTTACAATCCATACGGATCCTCATGATTGAGTCATTCAACGAGAGAGAATCTTGACAAAGCGATTTAGGATTTTAAAGAATCCGCACAATGATTTGTTCTTAAAAATGGCCTGTCGTCAGTGGGTTTCAAAGCAGATTTACACTTATAAAAAGTGTTTGGTTACAACTCTATATTATATGTATTGCAGTTTGTACAGGTGTGGCTTTATATCTAGTAAATGAACAGGTTGATGACAATTTAGAATTTTTAATGCGTCATGCCAAATTATTACTAAGTAAATATTTGTTTGTTATATATTTCTTATCCGTTCTCTATACAATGGATATTTCATACCCTTGGTATAATAAAGCGACATGTAATCATAGATCAAAAGTGTTTTACCACAAGAAAGTCACAAAAATAATACAAGCTACATGAATCATCGTGGTTATTCACTGGACGATTGTCACTAGTGAGTTTCGCATGTGGATACAGTGACTGCAGTTTGTCGTCGACAGCGAAAGAGAGTAGACAGATATGTCTGTTCTTAAACCTGTCATCTGCCGCTGGCCAGTCAACCCGTGACCATGGAGCGTGTAACCTTCCGAAATACAGGGAACATAAAAATAAATCATAATCATGGTAAGAAACCTGTAATTGGTGATAATCGTTTACATTAATCAAATTATTTGTATGTGAACTAGTTTTATTCGCATAATCTTTAAACCTGTCTTTTTATCTAAAGAAGGAGGCAAACGAGCAGTGGAGCCACTTGATGGGAGGTGGGCATCGTTGCTCATGGATATTTGCAACGTCAGATGAGCTGCCAATACGTTGCCAGTCTTTGAGAGCCCGGTAAATACGCTTTATGAAGAACCCCATGTCATAGTGCAAAGGAAATACTTCAGGAGGAAGATCATTCCACATCTTGCAGGTTCGAAGAAGGAACGAACGAGATGCCCACGTGGTCATATACGTGCGCGTGGTGTCTCCTGTGAAGTTGTAATTTTGCTGATGTGGTCTTATTACACCAGGAGTGCCATTTCAGTTACAAACTTTCCTGATGATATTTTCCGTCAATATTTGATTTCACCGAGACACATGTAGGTAACTAACAAAATTTAAGGAAGAGACAGCTTAAATACTTTTGTTATGATTTCGAGCTGTGTGACGTCAAATGAACTATTATAGCCCCCCAGTATACCGTTTTGACCTACGTGCTAAAATTTTCAAATGAATTCGTAATTTTATATATTTATTTATTGGCACAGTTACAGAACACACATTAACATTGCTAATACAAATTAATAAAAAATAAATCTACATTCCACTAACAGCCTCGCACAGCATTATCATATTATTGAACAAAGCTAAAAATTAATTTACAAATACAATACAATTGTAAATTAATGGAGACTACAATTAATAAATTATAACTTAAATGACCAAACCAAATTAACGAATGTAACTGTCTAAAAATTACTACTGCGTTATCTTAAGATTGCAAGATTTAAACAATGCGGGACATCTTTGAAAATATATGAACTAAACTCCTGTTCTTGTTAATTTCATTATAGACTCGACATACGCGGAATAGAGGATCATTGAAGGTAACGTTATGGCAAATTTTAATACAAAAGCCAGTTATCTGACTTTATATTAATAAATAACCAAAACACACAAAAAAGAAATTACTACTGGTGGTCTACTGCTAGACGTAGTACATCTACTACTACAAGACTCCTTCACACGTCTGACAATTCCACATTTGGCCTGCCCTAAGTACGAACTGCTACAACTGGAATTCATCGTTAACCAACTTCATACGTCCTGCTGCTGGGTACGGGTCTCCTCTCAGGTTTAGGCCATAGTCCGCTACGCTGACCCAATGCGGGGACACGTTTTCCCAAAAGTTGTGAACCTTCTTCGACGTCCAGATTTCATCACGATGTTTTCTCTTACCGAAAAAAATAAAATTTGAAATTAAATTTCTCACATAAATTCCGAGAAGCTCATAGATCCGAGCTCCGAGCCCGAATTCGAACCCACGGCCTTCTGCTTGAGAGGCGGTAAGTCACGGCTTTTTGCATTGCAATTGGAAGTGAACTACAACTCACTTTGTAATTACCCGAAGTTTGACCTGTGCCATTAAAAAAACACTATAAGTATACCCGCGGCCATGAAACAGCACTGAAATACCGGTAAAATAAAAAGTCATACCATTGTAAGAAATCTGTAACTAGGAATCATCATTTAATAAGAACCACAAAAATATATCGCTACATATTCAGACAACAAAAACGCCAATAGGTAAAGTCCACTCGTATTTTCCTCAAAAATCTCTGACGCATTGATTGATCGTGATCTCAATGTCCTGGTTACAGCAAATGTCTTTTTTTCTTTGTTACAAACTAGAAAAAAATTACATTGCTCAGTGCACGTAGGAATGCATTCAAGACATACCGATTGATGATTCAAATTATGAATGAGGTAGCGGTTAGGTACAAAAAATAAATCACGTGGACGTGGACTATTATGGATCAAAAGTCGTATACTTTTGTACAAATGTATGTATAATTTTAAGCAAGCTGTTAGTTTTGACGGCTGTGAGCCCAGTTGGTAGCACTCTGGGCGCTGATATGTACAGTATTTTAGTAGATGTTAAGAATTGTTTTAGCAAAAGTTGTGTAATCGGTTATTCGATTTCAAATGTTTATTGCTGCTTGCAATAACTATCAGATTTAAAAATAAGTTACCTAATCAATTAGGGTATAATTATCAAAATAATTATGGCATAATTGATAAAAAAAATTTATCTAAAAAATTAATAGACTGGGAAACCCAAGGGCCGGCAACTACCTTGCCCAACGCATTAGCATAGCCATGCAAAGGGAAACGCTGCCAGCATCTTGGGCACATTGTCGCGGGGACCCAGTTTTATTCATATAATTTAAAAAATCCTTGTTTTACATCCTAGTATTTAAGCTTTTATTGTACCTTACATATATATTATCACAATAATAAACCTACTTACAACAATAAAAAAAAGAAAACAAAATGGCAACACTAAAATATGTTGGTGGCGTTGATAAAAAAAAAGATGAGAGAAGGAAGTGAATTAACGGGCGAAACTACGGCGAAACGTTACTTTGCTCAAAAGATTTATATTTTTACGGGTTTGAAGCGATTACATGCCGTTTACAATTAATATGTGTTATAGGTACGTACACTGTTTTTTTTCTCTCGAATTTTTCTTTCCCAAATCTAAAACTGTAATGGTGATTATCTGGCAGTTATTATAAATTTATTTTACGTAATATTTCAATTACAAGTACAACGTCTTATTATACTCGTATATTTCAACCGCCAGATGTTTAATTTCATTGAATGAATGCACTCCTACACAAATTGTGCTAGACATTCGATTAAAACGAAACTCGTACGATTTCGTTCCTTCAGATATTTCCACTTTATCACGATGTTTATATGTGTAAGTTGATTATTCTTACGAGTAAATCTCTGCGATGTTGTTAGAAAATTTTTATTTAAATATTGACCTTTTGGTAGAGGTCAGTTTCAATCAATGGCTACTCTAGCGACAGCTCGTCTTCGAAATGTTGTATGCTGTACTTTGCTGTTAATGAAAGCAATCAATATTCAGATAATATGGATATTCAAAAATATTCAAAACTTAACGATGAAATTGGGTTGTCGCTATAACGTGGCGTAGTCTCTAAAATGCTAGCAACTTCCCTTTTCCAGTGCTAAGCTAAAAACACGGGGAAAACAAAGTCAATTACCAGTTCCTGGTCTCTCAGATACTGCTACTTAGATACTTCCTTCATTTTTATTCACATTCACATTTATTTATTCATTATTATTCATTCTCTTTGTAGAAATAATGGGCATTGTTGATATTATTTTTTTATTAAAATCCCTTTTTGCGGTGGTTCAGCATGTGTTGAAAGGAAGGAGACAGGGAAATCCAGGTAGTCAGTCATGTTAGTTCGTGCTGGTAAATTGTGCGGATGTTTATGTTATTCTGCGCGATCCAGCCGTCGTTAATATATGTATGTAGACATGCGGTAATACACTAAGCTTGCCGTGTACATCTAGCAGGTGTCCGTTCAAAATTAACTGACTTGCATTAACAAACACCTATACAAGACTTAGCAAGTTCTTACAAATGAATACTGTAAAGGTCATATTCAATTTATTATGGTTTATCGAAGTGAAATAAAAACAACTCTTTAGGTTTTACCATATTTCAAGTCATGTCAATAATAAGTTACAACTCTACGAACGCCTTCATATAAAGACGCTTATAGAAGTGGTGCAGTGGCACACCTGTGGCGCGGCAGACACGTGGCTGTACGTCTTACTTCACTAAAGTGTCAAACACACTGACAGTGGGTGCGGTCGTGCGGATCGGGTGCGGTGTCAGGTCGGGAGCACAGCGGGTGTAATTCTGTGAACTTCTTTATTATTGTGAGATGGGTACAGGTCGGGATCCGCGCACGCACACGTAATGTGATGTCGTCCATATACATACACAGAGTTACAACCGCTGTGCTCCCGACCCGACACGCGCCCGATTTGCACCCGCTGTGAGTGTGTTTTACGCTTAATTGTTACTGACTAGGTGGCGCGTGTCACGACCGTGTCAGATATTGTATGAAAATGAATAGTGACACAGACGCGCCACTGCAGCGCTTCTATAAGCGTCTAATTTGAAGACGCCCTAATGATAAGTGCCTCTGTAAAAACGTTTGGCGAAAAAAAGCCGGTTGGCGAGTCGTTTCATTAGCATTGTTTGAGGTCTACATTTTTAGACCTCAAACAATGCTAATGAAACGACTCGCCAAAAACTATAAGATACTTGATAATGATAGAGTTAAAACTGCCTCTGTGGCCGAATGGTTACCATGCCGGACTGCCACGCAGAGGTCTCAGGACCCATTCCCGGGTTGTGCGAAATATTTGTATAAATATTTACTTCTACCGTGAGTTTGGGTGCAATTTGTGGTTGTCCATGGCACCCGCGACATAGGATTTCCCTAGTTCCCTACGTTGAATGTGTGCGTTATTTATATTATAATTATTTCAGAAAGGAACAAAACAGAAAATATTAATAATACAGCAACTATGTTTGTTCGTAGAAACGTTCAAAGAAACTAGATCCGTTAAAATATGCGCGTTGTGGCAGGGGGCGGTGCGATGCCAAGAATTTGGTCAAATCGCAAGCTCATTTGTTTACCTCACGGCTATTTCCGAACACCGGTCTCACCTCACTATGAAGTCGTTACAGTTACGTGCAAATAATTTAAGAGTTAAAGACATGTTATAGTCCTGAGCTAAGGAACTTAAACACAGACGAGTGTCGGCACTTATTAATACACGTTATCGTGATATTAACATCTTCTGGAAAACGTTTTAGTAGCAGTAGAGCTCTTTGTTAAAGAGTCCGTCTAGAGAATAAAGAAATATTAGACAGCGTCACACACGTTTCTCTGACAAGAAAGTAAGTGGGTACCGAAAATACTTGTTTTATGGAAATCGGAATCAACGACGTTACCACAACTGGGTGTTTGTGGATAAAATGTAGAAAAGTTAGTTCTCTACATTGACCTGGCAGGGAATAGAACCCCGGATCTCAGAGATGGCGACATCATGAAAACCGGTACTCAAACCACACGATATCGGAGGTCGTCGGTAGAGAAGTACGCCTTCTTCCTCGCGCCTACCTATTTCTACCGCCAAGCAGCAAAGTAAGCATTTCTGTGTTCCGGTTTGGAAAAAATGGTGCTGGTGAAATTACAAGCACATGGGACTTGTCAACATAATGTATCAGAGTGATGGGCGCAGCGGCAGTGTCTGTCAGATCTTTGCGAGTTAAAGCTCCGAGTGGCACTGCAGCTGTCATAAATAGGCGTGTCGCTTGCCACCGGGTGCACGATTTAAGTTTTCATACTTGGAGTTGAGTTACTGCGCTTACTCGTATAGGAATATTAAGAATATTTTTCGTTTACTCCAATTGTTAACGAAGTATTATAATGAGTTCTTAACGTTTTAGTTTGCCACTCCCGAAACATGTAACTACAATTGATATCAATGTTGTTTTTAATATAGAAAAGCAATACTTAACAGGTTTGGTATTTAAATAGTTAAAATTTTTGCCACAATGTCAATGAAAACTGCTTTCTATAACGTTGTTGTAATGGAACTAGGCTGGCCAACAATCCTAGGCTCCAAACGACATTCCTGGCATTGCCACTTAGAAACCAGTCCTTAAATTTTAAGTAACAATTTATAATTATACCCTACGTCGAACTATATAACTCCAATTCTGAACAAAGATAAATTAGTAAATGTCGTATGTCGTTCGTGGTCGAACTCATGACCGCCTATCGCCATACTGCCCTTTTTTATGGTGTCCATTCAGTCCGGCAGTTAGCTTTACAGTATGCAGCATGAAGGATAATCCCACTTATTTTAAATAGCACTTACGTGAAAATTAACAGAGCGAAACTTAGTAGACTGTTCGTGGTTGAACATTAATTCGTTTTGTTAAACTTCTTTTTGGTAATGTCCTTTCCTATCGCACTAATCTAATTCAAGTAACAAGGATTGTTAAGGATGTTATTATATGTTATACAAAGAAACATTTGTAAAATTACAACTTTTTAGGAGAGAGAGATTTAAAGATTCTACCATGATTCTACAAACAAAATTAGTAGGTCATCCGGTGGCGCAGTCAAGGACATCAGTGGCCAACTGCAAAGTGTCAGTGTTAAAAAAAAATAGCAGGTAACTTATGCTTTTTATGTTTGTTTAGGCAAAAAAATCCGTTAAAACCAAAAACAAAGATGGGTAACAAATGCATAGTAAATTCCGTAAGGTCTATGACTTGATCAGTTGGCAGAGCGGTCGCCCTAATAAGGACAGAGACGTTTATCAAATCCAAGGAATTTTTCTTTTTTGTTAGATCTTTGTATTAATAATTACAACAAACTAGTGGAGAAATTTCCCAAAAAATAAATTGATATCACTGTAGTAAAACTTCATAATATTCATTACAATCATACAAGTATCTCATACGTAATTTGTTTCATGTAGTTCGTATGCATTATTTTATGAGTTTCATATGATTAAAGCACTTGTGAACTATGATCACATGTGGCGGTTTTTATATCAAAGGTACCAATTGATATTTGATGACGTTTTACGCGATTTACTTCATTTAAATCAATTTAAAATTTAATTAACATGCCCAATTTCGTAATAATCTTCAACGGAACCGGGATTTTCAGGTTCTTTCGGTACTTCCGGTACTAGCTAGTTGTTGTTCAATGGTGATACAATCAGAGAAATGGTAAGCAATAGTATTCGGCGGGTTAAGAAAGTGATAGGTTTCAAAAGTAAAAACGGGCAATATTAAAAATAACGTCAGTCAACTTAACTTTTCAGCCTGCTTATTCTTGGAAATTAAAAAAAACATATTAAATAAAACTTTTACAATCAAAGTAAGTAACAGAACATTCTTAAACCTCCTCTATTTTTTAAGACAACATCAAATATAAAACAAACGTGACTTGGTCCATCATTAAAACCGAAATTACACTATAGATGCTGATTTCCAAATGTACAGATATAACCGTGAAACAATTTTGGATACCCAGATGTCTCATTCATTACTTTAAAAGAACCGAGAATTCCCGGTACTTTCGAGACCGGGATTTCCCGGTTCTGAATCCTAAACGGTTGTAAGGTCAAAGATGGCTTTTTTAGTAATTCATTTTCGGAACAGATAAGTATGGTGGCAGTACTTCCCTGGACGAACTCTTTCATAAGGAGCTCTACTGCTACTAAAATGATGATAATGACGAAGATACCAATAATGCTGTGCAGCTGATGATGTTTATAATTTATAATGCTTAATCGTGATGATGATGCTGATGGTGCGGTGACGCTGATTCTGATGGTGCTAACGATGCTAATGATTATGCTAAAGGTACTGATGATGCTGGTGGCCCTGATGTTACTGATGATGCTGATGATGACTAGTGGTCAGGCATGACTTCGAGATTGCCATAAGTACCATCAGATCAGCACCATCAGCATCATGAGCACCATCAGCGTTATTAGCACTATCAGTATCATAAGCATAATCGGCCCCGTCAGCATAATCCACTTAAATAATAATAAGCACCATCAAAGTCATCAGCATCATTAGAGTTATTAGCACCATCAGCACCAGAAGCACCATCAGCATCAGCATAATAGCACCATCAATAGCATTAGCATAAAAGCAGCATTTTCGTCATTATAAACATTTTAGTAGTACAGCTTCCTATGAAAGAGTTCGTCCAGGAAAGTACTGCCACCGTACTTATTTCTTCCGTCAAGCAGGATTACTGTAACGAAAAGTCAGTTATCTACTGCATTTTTTAGATGATATCACTAAAATTACTTTAAAATACAACTTTGACTTCCTAGGTGAGTAGTTCTGTCTAACGATGCAGTAAAACCATTTCCGGAAATCCGGAATTAGAAAAAAGCGATGATTTAAAATTTGGTGGTTTTAACAACTCTGTATCACTCCTTGTAGCTATAGAAGCCTGCAGCCGAAGGCTGAGTGTTTTCATAACTCGAGTTTGTATTTTTTTATCGTCCGTGATACATACAGTTTTTCATCACATTTGCGAGGAAATAAATACAATGTTTTTTTCTTGTATGAATAAATATAGTTCACAACACAACAATTATGGATTTTGCAAATGGCGGGATTTTAGTTTTTTTTTTATCAACAGATGGCCGGCTAGCTATTCTTCCACATTTAAGAATTCGAACTAAGTAAAAAGCAACTCGCATAGAGTCATAATGGACTGTAAAAAGTCTAAATTTTTATTAAAAAAATAATTAAAATCAAATAAAAGAAATTCTTAATAATAAGTATTAGGTAGTATGTGGCTGAATTGCAATTACATCTCTATTTATATAACATTTAAGCGAATGTTTTAATTTTCAACTCTTTGCTTGAACTTGAACCTATGTAAGGAAGCATATCACGCTACAAATTAAAAAAAACCTGTGATGAAAAATTCATTATTTTGTATTTTTGTAAATTGCCTATAGTCTTTTGACTAAACAAATTACTAAACAATTGTAACAATATGTACAATACATTTACTTACAACAAATATGCCTTTACATAATGAATTTCTGTAGAAACAGCAATAAAATATTCATGTCGTCTAGACCTGGCTTCAATGTAGGACGTTCTAAGTCAATATTTTCAAAAGTGTCTGGTCTCTATGTTTCTTACTAACAACAGTAAATAAGTATGTCATGCGTTCTAAAATGGACAAAGGACATATTGTCGTCGATAAGACTGTCTATGTTTGGCATTAAATGGAATATACTCTTTGTGGGGAACATCAGCGTTGAAAATCGAAGGTCGTACAGTACGACTCGTACTTACATAATTATACACAAAAAATGCATCAATATTAGCGCATGCACGGATAAATATTTGTCCAATATGGCATCGGTTGGCAGACGGCACGTCATTGCAAACGCTACGTCTAGACGCAAGCGGTACAAACAGTCCCTATGGTTGTTCAGAGATAATAATTCTGTATTTGCATTGAGTATCATTAACTATCTGATGTCATGTCGGATAACCAAAATTGTAATAACCATTAAAATTACGAAGGATTGACCCCGTACATCGCGAAATGACCAAGCGTCTGAAGATGTTGTTGGTCATCAAATCATTAAGTCTGTCTAGACCGGAATAGAGACTTGGTAATATTTACCTACCGGTTATTTGGCCTTTTTGGAATTTTTGTAGTTTAGTTCTTTTATTTTTGTTCCGTGTTTTATAATTCTCCATAGGTATTTGTTGGATCTTGTGTTAGAGGGATATCTGACTTATGTTATAAGTAGACGAAAGGTTAAACTCATCATCATCAATAATCAATTATATTACCTACTGCTCGACACGGATCCAACATACTGGTCCATTGCGGTTTGGTGACTTGGTTTTCGAACCTTCTTCGACGTACAGGTTACACTGCCCGTGAGGGCTGACGTACATACTGACATACATACATTGCTACGAAACACTCGCTAATGTTCCTACATAATTTAGAAATTAAAGTCGGTACAGACTGAAAGTGGTGAAATCACCGCTTATGCCATGAAACAAATAATATTTGATTAACTGTTTTTGCAAAATCCATTGGCGATGAGTCGTGTAGAGATACCTTTTTTGCAGTACATGTTTTTTCCGAAAGTGTGTGTCACTTCAATTGCGTGACCGCTTGTACAGTCAACAGCACATCAAGCTATAGAGATATCATGCTATGTTGGATTTACCACATCAAACTATACTTATTTCGTATAGGGAAGTACGGCCACCTTACCTATTTTTGCCGCCAAGCAGTAATGCGAGCATTACTGTGTTCCGGTTTTGAAGGGTAAGGGTGCTGGTGAAATTACAGGCAAATGTGACTTGTCAACTTATGTGTCAGGGTGATGGGCGCAGTGACACATAAGTGGCACAGTGCTCCTCAGATCTTTGCGATTTGAAGCTTTGAGTGACACTAGAACTGCTATGGACAGGGGTTTGGCTTACCACCAGTAGCACGACTTGTTCGTTTCGTCACTTGGTACGGTAAAAAGAATTAATATTGTTTCTGACATACAATGTTATTTACGTACGATTTTACAAGCCGTTCTTAGATTTAAACTGTACGGTACTTTAACAACACTGTTAACTGAAGTCAGTGTAGTTTTAAGGGTGCGATAATGAAAAAATATATGATAATGATCAACTACGAACTATAAGAAATACATTCCCGACACTGACCGACATGAACTAGTTCGTTTTGCACGGTCTTAATAATTCATCGGTCTTTTTAGTTCAGTACGAACTCAGAAACTAGATGAACAAAATGAGCTAGAAGACCGACCTAGTTCAGTCGATTGAACTAACTTGAATCGCTCCCTCTGAGTACCGATCAGGCACAAGTCTATATGTCTAAACAAACCTCTCCACGCTACGTATCATTCCTTTGCTGTACTTCAATCTTATTATAAGTTCACTGGTTGTGCTTCAATTCGTTTTATTATATAGACGCTGGAAAGGTGAAACGCAAACGGTGTAAAGAGCATTTGGAAAATATTACAGGAGAGCGATTCTAAAGTAACGCTTTCAAGAAAAAAAAAATCATCAACTCTAATTTTATTTATTATGTATGGAAAACTAGAAAGTTTCAGCTTTTCTATATAACAAATAAAAATACAGTTACGTTAGTGTTAGTAGTGTGTATTATATATCTTTAAAAAAAAATACTTTTGAATAGCTCTCCTGTTAGCCGTTTTATTTTTCCAGCGTCGATTTATTGTTTCATTCGGAGTTTTATTAAAAGGTTAAAAGTTATTATCGATTTTAGTACTGATTTTCTAATTTATTTTTTATGAAAAATAGACTCACGTTTGACCACATGACCACAATCTTACCTGATGTTGAGCGGTTTTTATTTTCGGCAGTTTGCCACAAGCGGTAATATTTACAGCACAATATATAATTTAGTACAAAATCCTCTACGAAAACTTGAAACTTTTACTTTATTTATCACATAAAGTAGTGCTCGTCCATGTTTTATCCTAGTGAAATTTACAACCTATACAAAGCACTGTGTGGTAAGAACACGGAATTGGATGGATAAACCCCGAGAACAAATGTCGTTCCCAACATTTTATGAATTGGCAAAAAAAGCAGTTTTTAGTAGCAGTAGTGCTCCTTATGAAAAAGTTCATTTAGGAAAGTACTGCTATGTTATATATTCCTGCCGCCAAGCAGTAATGTGATCGTTACTGCGTTCCACGAGTGCTGGCGAAATTACAGACACTTGGGAATAGTCAACTTACAGTGACGGGTGCAGTGGCAGTGTCCTTCAGATCTTTGCGATTTAAACGTCTGAGTGGCACTGCAAATGTTATGGATAGGCACACGCCTGACACGTTTACCACTAGGCGCATGACTTGTTCGTCCCGTAACTTACTGTCATATTTTTTTTTTTTATTTTTTTTTTTATTTATTTATTTATTTCAGGCAACTAGGACCCATAGATATATACCTTACAGACTAACATACATATAATATAACAATAATATAATAAAACAATAACAGAAATATTAAATAAATACCTTACGGACTAATCATAAATACAATATAACATGATAATATACATATAACACTATTTATTTACACGTATGTACTTCGACGTGTGACGCAACGTGAGTGTCCGGTAGCCGTCCTCGGAAACGCCGGTATATGACACCCTTCGGCCAAAAGTCTTCTCTCATGAAGGTCGACAGGTGTTGAGTTGGTACTCGCACCACAAATGAATTAAAATTCACGTTGTGGCGCGACTCCAACCGCTCGACCCTCAGGTTTGCATTGGCCTTCACTCGCATGTACTCCACAAAAGTAAAAAAAAACAAAAGTAAAAAACAAAAGTAAAGTCATAAACAAAAGTAAAAAAAAAATGTCATTCGCTAGGGAAGTCTAACTAATCAATACTTATTTTATAATGTATGCCCAACCACAGCTACACAAAGTGTCACTTTTTTAAACTGCTTTAATGCTATATAAATAACAAATTTTCAACAATGAAATTTAACAGTATTCTTAAAGTGTAGCCTACCGTACGTAATACAAATTATTCCACTGAAATAAACCAGACTAATATTCCAAACAGACATGACCTGCCGGGAACAATTGCCGTAAGATACTCGTCGATTGTTGCCCACGGTGAGACTTGTGCCTGACCGGTCGTTAGGCGTAGACGTTAGTTCAGTCGGTTGAACTAACTTGTTCAATCGACTAGGCCGGTTTCCTAGCTCATTTTGTTCATCTAGTTCCTTAGTTGGCCTTGTCCTTGCTCGGACATTCAATGAACACTCGAAACTAGTTATTTTATTCATATGAACTACTACGGATTTCTAGTATTAATATACAATAGTACACTGTACCAAATATTTAAAAATACAATTTACTATTTGCGCTCAACGCGACAACGCTAATTGTCCCGCTCGCACCGTTCCTACTGAATAAAAGACAAGTGAATTCAACGCTTGTTGCGAAAGTTCCGAGTTCGCACTGAACTAAAAAGACCGACGAACTATTAAGACCGTGCAAGACGAACTAGTTCATGTCGGGAATGTATTTCTTATAGTTCGTAGTTAAAGCCTAATTTCGTACACCCTATCCCGTTGGTACAAAATAAATAGTACTAACAATGAGTCATTAAAGTCATCAAATCACATTCCAGAATACCTACAAACAAACAAGCTTTTTAATACAGTTGATTATTTACACAGTTAACTTTAATCTTTACAACATTTTAAAAGTCGAACAACTGTCAATAATACGAAATCATCGCCTACAATGTCGTATCCGCATAACTTACTAATATTATGTAAATCGACCACTTTTTGCCCCCATAACTCAGTGGCTAATGTTCCTAAATTGGGCCCCCAAGCGCCAACTTCATAGCTAATAAATAACACGAATGAAGAAATAGATTAAGAGGCATTAAATGAAAATAAAACTATGACTAAAGTAATATTTTATGACCCATGTAATAATATGGTAACCTTATGATGTGTTCGAGATAATCGGTGGGTTTTAAACGGTTATGACTTATAGGTTTAAGTAGTAACATATACAATAGATGTAAGACACCAAGACCATGACGTAATACACTTTTTATCATTCTGACACATTTCGTTTGTACAATGGTAACTTGCGACATATTTATTCTTGTAGTAGTCAATTAATATTTTGTGATTGCATTTGCATGCCATTTAATATATGCAAAACATGCTTGTACTGGCTGCATTCACAGCTGCTGTATTTTATATCTGTTATATTTCATGTTTTAAGGAAATAATGTAATTGTTACTAGTATTAGTGTTACAAATGCCTCCATGGCCAACAGTTACCATGCTGGACTGCCACGCAGAGGTCCTGTGTTTGATTCCCAGGCAGGGAGAAATACCTGTAAGACCTACATTTATTTCTCTCGCGAGTTTGGGTGTAGTTTGTGGTTGTCTATGTGTGTCCATGGCATCCGCGACACAGGGTTCCCCTAGAGCGGGGCTATGAGTGTGTTACGTTATTATTATTATTATTATTATTATTATTGTTGTTATTATTATTATTATTATTATTGTTATTATTAGCAATTCAAGAAGACTGGCTGAGATTTATAAAACGAACTTTGACTATGACTACGCAGAAAATAACGAGCTTAGCAAGTTTTTTGTATTTACAAAACGAACTTGGCCTAAGTTTCAGCAAGAAATGATTTGAACTTTGAGTTTACTTCGTAATTTCTTGCTTGTCCTTACACAAAGTTTGTTTTATAAAAACAAACTTAGTTAGCTCGCCATCTTTGCTCAGTCGAAGTTCGTTTTATAAATTTCATCCTAAGGTATTTTATTGTAGAGTTCGGAGGGAAACATTGCATTTATCAAAAATACCTAATATGTTCTGGTACTGGACGAGGAGTGGCAGTGTACGGCAAAATCCAGATTACTCACAGATGGCGCTACGGCAAAAAAGTTGTTGAAAACGAAAAGCAAAGATTTGTAACAAGCATATCGAAAATTCGTAAGGTCCTCTCGTTCGCTAAGTTCTCGTCCTAAGGTCGCTAGTTCTTTCTGTGGCTTAGTTGGCATAGCGTCTGCCACGATTTACTGGAAGACGTTGTCTAAGTGTTCTACCTTTGTATTATAACAACTTAGTGTAGTCATATTAAACTGCCTCTGTGGCCGAACGGTAATCGTTCGCTGCTGCTGGACTGCCACGCAGAAATCTCGGGTTCGATTCCCGGGCCGAGAGAAATATTTATATGGTCCACATCTATTTATCTCGTGAGTTTGGGTATAATTTGTGGTTGTTTATGTGTGTGTCCATGGCACCCGCGATACAGGGTTTCCCTAGTGTGGAGCTATGAGCGTGTGCGTTATTATTATTATTTCACAAAAATAATTGAATATCATGGTGGTCAAACATAGTGACATTCAATAAACTTAAAAATTACAAATTTAAATGTTTACGGTGAAACTTTTTTATCAAGTAACCTTGACAAAGGGCAAAGTTCTTGATTCGATGTTTTTGTTACAATACGTCTACTAAAAGTAAATAACATTCAGCCGGGCAATGCAAAAAAGTAATTGGGGCGTGTATATAACTAAGGTATGTATTATGCTACATACTATACGTCACAGAAAAAAAAATATAAACTCAAATCAATTTGTAGAGCGGTCACCCTGGTATGGTAACGTAGATACGCAGGTTCGAGTCCTGCCAGATGGACGGAATTTTTCTTATTGTTCGATCTTCGTATTAATAATTATAACAAAATGGAGTCAATTCACAAAAAATAAATGAACGTATTACAAATTATAAAGCGACATCACTTGTCAACCTTTTGTAGTTGTAGAGGTACCTGGTTCTGAATGATCTGTTTTGTACTATATCGTTTATTTAAATTCTTATTCTAATGTAGGGATTATATTGTGTTTACTTTTTCTTTTTAACTGTAAAGAAAATTGGAGTTATAATTATAAAGAGTAATTCAGTACTATCTACTACTACCATTCCTCAGGTGACAACAGCAAAGGTTTTCATTTTACAAGTAAATTTTAGAAGTAACTATCAAAAATAATGACAAAATCTTTAGGTGCCATTTTCGCAAAACTATGGTCATGTTGGTTGACACGTTATTGCTTATCGCCGTCCAATTATGAATACAAAGATCGAACAAAGAAAAATTCCTTCGATCTGACAAAACTCGAAGATACGTCTGCACCTTGCCAGGGCGACCGCTCTACCAGCAGAAGGTACAGATCGAGTCGGCAGACGTTACGAATTCTTCTATGCGTTTGTTACACATCTTTGTTTTTTGCTGCAATGCCATCTGTGAGAAATCTATGAAAGTTTATCTTCACTCAACCAGAGCTACGGGTAGTAAGGGTACCTTTACGTTTTAAGTAATTTATTCTACGATCTATTGTAGTCAACTAATGAATTAAACAAACTTTTTATAGGCTATTGGGTAGTACTCTGGAATATACAAAAAGAAATGAAACTATCGGGTCTAAATCGCGTATAATTGTTTTTTCAAACAAACCAATGATTTAGGTCCGAAAAAATAGTTTTATTTCCTATGTGTAACAATTACCAAAATCTAAGAACTCGATATATAAAAGCAAATTTAGGCATTTGTAACTGGCTTCAAAAAAAGAAGGTTATATGTTTGGCTGTATGTATGCTTTATGTATGGTCACGAATTTCTCCGTCAATTGTAAAAAAATATAAAAAAGGCCGATTTTGAAATATTTTTTTATTTGAGATTGTCCTGTTGTCACCAAGTCGAACTCTGACGAGGGAATCCCATGGAAATCGAGATAAATCCTCAAATTTTATAGGCATGTACATTGTCTTCACTTATTTCTGCGTCTAATTTAGAAAATTTTTTTTGGATACTATATACGATACTATACGTTTCAACGCCTAGAACTGCAATTCAACACGCAGAGAGTCGATGCTGACACTGCCTCTCTTGGAGTTAGTAACTCATTACTCGTGTATTTGAGTATTTCACAAACAAATTTATATAATAAATGTTTTAATTTTTAGTTACTTCAAATCGCAGCCTTGGTAATAAAGTAATAAGGCCACGTCTGCAAAATTACTACGTTTCAGGAGAAATATTTAAAAATTCTACAAAAGAAATTAGTCACACTATCGAGCTACGAAATGTCACATATTTATATTACATAATTATTTCATTTCGTATTATTTTTATGATTTACTTGTGATATACGATTTTGACTTTTGCCTTTTTTATTTTGTGATATACCCTTTTGACATATGACAGCATGTTGGTTACTAAGGGTTCGAATATTGAACAACGGACTTCTTCAAAATTAGAAGGACAGGCGTGTATCTTACAATCCGGTGCACGACTAGTTCATCCCGTCACTTGATTTATAGAAAAAAATGTAGTAAGAGAGATCGTTTCAAAATACCTGCTAGTAGCGGCAATTGTTAGGTCTCCCCCGACTTTTCGCGCGATTTGACGTCATACCGAGACGACGCGTAAACGGCAGACACAGCGACGGGCACTCGACACCTTTGTTTGAGCCTTCTCTGAACTCAATGGTTATGGAAACTGCTCGTTCTTACTGCAATGGAAATAGTTTCTGGCAATATTGGCGGTATTGTTGGGTCTTCGTCTTTTGTGTACGTTCTCGTCACGTTGCATATGGTCAGTGTTTAAGTATGATATATACAACATGATCTACTATGTTGTTTTGAGTCATTAATGGTTCTAGTGATGAGTACGTTCTCGAGCCGATCTATGACATATCTTCTACAAGGGAAGGGTAGGAAATATTCACATAGTTTTTCTAAAATTTCGTTAAAATCCGTAAATCTTTTTGTCTTGCATTATTCTTCGCATATAAGGAGAGACGTGCCGGCTAGTCAGTAATGGTGACTAAACAACATTATCTTACAGTTCATAATGGCCGTAGCCTTGAATTGAAACAGTAATTTTTAGACAATATGTATGAAATATAAACTTTTAGAATAATAAAATGCTTGTGTGGAAGTCATAGAATCGGCTTCCCACTCAGGTAGGTAACTGCAGAAACAAGACGCGTGATTTGAGGTCCAGTGATGCTACTCTAACCCATGATGTGACTGCGGTGCCCAACACAGTCTATGCATAACGTGACCATACGTCCCGCCAGTCTCGCTTTTAAACTTCTTGTCCCGCAGTCCCCAAAATACTTAAAAATATCCCGCTTTGACACCAGTTGGCTGCGAAATAGGCAAGGTGACAGGACTTTTTTTCACAAGGAGCTCTACTGCTATTAAAACATTAATCATTAATTCAAAGTAAAATTCTAAAAGGAAATTTAGTTCTGATTTTTACGAAAATGAGCTACTAGTCGATTCACTGAGACTAACCGACTTGGATCAACCGATTACCCGAACAACGTAGTAGAAACTCAATAATACGATTAGATACTTACCACATACGTAGATATCGAATAGAGTCCTTAAATAATATGTAATTTGTGAACCCTGACATGTTGGCGTTACTTTTTTTTCAATGGTCGTGTTTTGACAGTAGGAGAAATAAGTTCTTTGTAATGTTTAACCATTTCTAAATAGACGTACTTTACGAATTCTATGAGTCTATAGGTAAAGCAATATAAGTAGGTAGCTATGTGGTTTCCCGCCAAGTCACGGCGTGGCGGCGTGGCGGGGCAGTTGCGCAGGAGTGCAGCCAGTTTTTACGCGGCGCGGGCACGCGGTCGCGCACATCCGCGTCTGCACCGCTTTTTACACCGTCAACGCGTCAGCCTGTTTTGTGCTCTCGATTGATCACCGTCTGGTATCTGTTTAGATTTACGACTCTATATGAACTTTGTATGTATGTATTCGTGTGTGAACACACACAACATGTATTGTACAATATTACATAGCGTAAACTAACGTGGACGAGTTACCTTCTCGTTTACGTCTTTTCATATATATCGTCGTCTTAGAGTAAATACCCCGTGTGTGATTTCTATGCAATTTTTCAGGATGAAGTTATCGTCAATTATTTTCACAAACTATGTGAGAACGCATTTGCGAGGTTTTCACTCTAAAGCGACGACATACTAATATTTTCACCAGTCTACAACATTTATGCAAAGAAATTTTTACAAAGCTTTTATTATAAGATTAATACTACTAGACTAATATTATATGGGTGTGTGTGTAATATTATATGACCACAGCAAATGATATTTATATATTCTTATGTCACAAATGCTTGAAGAAAAATTGACTGTAGTTGAAGGAACTTATTAATATTGTTGTATCATAAAGAGCGAATACCTTTGAACAAAAGAGGTGATTTGCACGAAGTTTTAATCTATATAATAGCTATTATATAATTTAATTTCTTGTTTTATAGATTCGTGGCATAGAAAAAAGTACTTGAACATTGGTTACTTACACATTGTTGAGTACGCACAATAAAACCATGTAGAGTCATTTGTAATAAAAATTAATGAAGTGAAAGAAATATTCTATATTGCACATAAAAAAGTTACAATGGCAACACAGCACATAGTAATGTAACTTAATTCACAACAGACAACCACATTGCTTAGTAGAAACTTCTAGAAAGAATAGAAATTTAAGAGTTGGAAAGGAAGAGGTGCAACCAAAGAATGTTGTCGATACGATACGACTAAGGAATATTTCTCAATCAAATGAAATAATTTGATTTTCTTTTTCAAAGTGTTTCAAATAAATATATTTAAAGTATGGTTTGGCATTTTCTGTATGGTAGGTACCAAGAGGCGGAATGAACAAGTCTTGCGCCTGGTGGTAAACGCATAAAAAGGGTAAACGACGACTGTCATGAACATGGACCTTTGTAATTCTGTGTAGCAGAATTTTAAATTACAAAGACCTGAGATCATAAAGACCAGAAGTTAATAAGTCCCATCTGCCTGTAATTTTTATTTAACAGGTTATCAATCTGCAGAGAAAAGTTTTTGTTTATAGTAACGCACACACTCAACATAGCTCCGCATTAGGAATACCCTGTGTCGCGGATGCCATGGACTCACACATAGACGACCACAAATTACACCTAAACTCACAAGGGAAATAAATGTAGGCCATACAAATATTTCTTCCGGCCCGGGAATCGAAACCGGGATCTCTGCGTGGCAGTCCGGCATGGTAACCATTCGGCCATGGAGGACGTTAAAGTTAAAAGTACATCCAAAATGAAAGTTAGTAATTCTTGTACCAAATAATTAAGTAAATAAACGAATACAATATAATATTAAGTTTTTACCGTTCCAATTTTAGACCTACCTAACTCAAAACCGATTATAGTGTACCTGTAGTGATAATAAAGCGAGTACATAACAAGACTATAGGCTAGACAGTCGGCCTCCGACGACGTCTAGACAGGCCACTGCGATTTGCGAGATCACGTTTCGGCCGGCCGAACATGCTAAGTGCACGTCTGGTGTACATGAGGTACACAGATATAGAGATCTAAGTACTAGATGTGAATACAGTTTACTCGTAGTATAATAATACAAACAGAGTACCTCTATATAAACGTAGCTGTGTGTGTTCGCCAGTTGCTCGCCGCACACATTCGCAAAATATCACGGAGCACTCGAGTTGCACAGCCCGGGTGGAAAACACTATTCAATGTGGAATTGAAGCGTTCGTTTGGTGTTTAAAATATTTTTTTCTGTCAAATTTATATATTTTTTTAATTTATCAATGTATCGTTAATAATATTATAATAATTTATTTATAGAACAACAAGGGGTCGTTTGTGTTAGTACCTACTTACAAAAAAAAAAACTATTCTTAAATCATTCTTATAAACTAAAGTTGTAGAGGGAGTTCTTTGTCATACTGATGATATCATCAAACTGAGTAAAAACTTCCGGATTCGGGGCTTCAGGTTTTTGTTTCAAGAGTATACAAGGTGCTAGGTACTACGAGTACAAATGCAAAAATAAATTCATAACGGTAAGTATTAGATAGGACCAGGCAGTCGTTCCCACAAGGACTCAACTCCCAGATATTTATCGATAGTACTGATATTTCTCATGCACAAAAAATTGGGTTAAATTAGTCGCCATTCGAGGAAAACTTTAAAGAAATTAAGCAAAAAGTGTCAATGCCATCTAGCGATTTTTAAGGAACTATATGACAAACAAAGATTAGTAAAGTCTGGTATAAAATAGGTATGATACAATGCTATTTAAAAATAAGAAACCTTAAGTCTTATACCTATAGACTGTGTACAGACTTGAAATGGCGTTGTAACGGCCAATATAATTGCAGTCCATTCTATGGGCGATCATGTGCGGTATACTATTGGATTTAAGTATAATACCTAAACAAACTCGCTTTTCATTTCTAGTTCATGATCGTACACCGATAATCGAGATACGATTAAAAATATCAAGAGATAAGTATTGCATTTAACAAATGTTATTTCAATATAGCACGAGAATAGAATATAATTAATCATTTAACCTAATTTTTTTTAATTATGTTTACAATCTGTAGATACAACTAAACCTAAGTATCAACCCTACGCTCCAAACGATGTGTAGGCATCGACACGCTGAACAGGTGGGAATTACACTACTTGTCTTATATTATGCCCTAATACTAAATTAGGAGAATTTGTCAAACGTAAAAACGTACTAGTATTACGCAGACTTCTTGACCTACACCATAAAAAAAATACGTTCATTAAAATTTACATTGTAAAACCGTAGCAAAACAAAAGAGATTTCCAGTATTCTGTTAAAAACAATTGTATTTGAGTGGTAACACAAAACAGTAAGTGTGCTGTCATTTACAAATATTTATTCTTATTATTATATTACAACGGGTCCCGAGCGCCACTCACAAATCGTCATCATAACAATGACTGTAGTCTGTCATTTATATTTTTAAGTAGTATAGCCATTGACTTACAATTATACCATCAATTTGTATGCTCCAATGCACGCGTTTATTGGCTTGTTCGACCAAAAACAATTTTTTTGCACGTCGCTTTGCCTCCACGTTTAATAACAAATAAAATTTATTGGGGTTTAAAATGAAAAGTGAAAGTTTTTTAAGTCTCAATTTTTTAAAGCCACATCGAAACTAAAACTATGGTACTTCTTGAATGAAAGCGTGAGAATTATTCATATATCCGAGTCAACACATCTAACGTGTACAGAGGTCTCTATGCCGTTTAGGCCTACGTAGTCCGAACACAAGCGAAGGTATTGATTGCTCCATGGTATAAGGTTAAGGAATTTGTAATATCCATCTATAGTATAGAAACTAAATGGATCCTAGACAGAGGCTATAGGATGTCACGAACGGTGGTGCTCTTTGAGTGTTGTCAAAGTATTTGACGCCAGGTATACGCGCACACGCAGTCTACTGCTAGGCAGGGGCATTCTCCAATGAAATGGTAACTATAACATACCACCATGACGACCTAATACGGTTTGATCACGACATATTCAAAGTTTGCGTATTCTCATGCATTGTTTTTTACGATACCAAGCGACCAGCCGCACGACTTGACAGTCGTGGTCAGCGACACGCCTATCCATGGCAGTTGCAGTGCCATTCAGAGCCTTAAATCGCAAAGATCTGAAGAGCACTGACCTTGCGCCCATCGCGCTGAGACGTACGTTCACAAGTCCCATGTGCCTGTAATTTCACAATTAAAAAAGTTTAAAGTCTCGTCGATATGTTTTTATACGCCGTAAAAACGAGTGTTTGCATTTGAATTTTTAAATGTTCAGAGGTGCAAGACCTTTTAATCACTTTGTAAATATCAAGCTGACGAAATTCCAGTCAAATCGAATATTCTTGTGAGAATTATTCACACATCCGAGTCAACAATCTCGAAACATCTATGTGTGGATGGAACACAAGTACATTTGATTGCATGTAGATACAACGTCTAGGAATTCGTAATATCCATCTATAGTGGGAACTAAATGAAACCTAGTCGGAGGCTATAGGATGTCACGAACGACATTGAGTGCCGGTTTTATGCGTGTCTATGGTATAAAAAGAATTGGATGAAAAGTACATCTAGTTTATTTTTAAACACAACGATACAAAGTAATTTTGAAAAAATTGCAACAATATTTAAATAAGACTCTAATATTGATTTTTAACCAACTTAAAAAAAGGGGAGGTTCTCAATTCGATTGTATTTTTTTGTGTGTAGGTATGTTACGAGATTACTCCCACATTTGTGAACCAATTTCGATGATTCTTTTTTGTTGGGAGAGTGTATGTAGGTGGTGGTATGTAGTGATCCCATTCAAATTTAAAGAAAATATTCCACCTCTAAGGGTGGCAAATAGATGTAATTCCACAAATTTTTTAGATCGGTTTTTTTTTAAATAAAAACGGTATAATTATTACTGAATTTCACGATATTTTACTACTATGATATTAATTTTTTTTTTTTATGAAATGACTTCACTAGCTTGTTATAATTATTAATACAAAGATAAATCACAAACGGCACTCGAACCCGCGTCTGTATGCCAAACTAAGGACTCTACTAGAAAAGTACCAAAGTTGTGTTGTCCGTCAGGTAGAATTTAAATACATTTTTTTATTTACTAAACTAACTCTTTAATTGTAGCAAGTAAAGTTACGATCACGCTATACATAGGTACAAATTTGTTAAGCTACGTAAGAATAAAGGTGTGCGGTGCGGGCCACGGATTGTAGCGCGGGCAACAGGTGCAGGCGCGGAGTCAAGGTCGCGGGCGCAGACGGACCGAGGGCCGTCTGCGGCCCGCCGGCACCCGCCCGTGGCCTTCCCTGCAGCCTTTGCGCCCGCATACCCATTGTTACAAGGACGTGCAAAAATCTAAACTTTCACGCACTTCGTTTTTATGCCGTCATACCTACATATAATATTCACACTTAGCAAACAACTCCGCTCAAGTCCTTTCGAGTAATTTTAAAATGTGAAAAATGTGCCTATTTTAATGTATACAAGATTTTATAAGCGATTGTTAGTAATAGTCTATTTATAGATAACAAATAATTGTGTGTATATACCTCATAATATGATGGATATTTCATTTTTATCGAAATTCATGTTTTATTTTGACCTGAATGACGTTTAAAAGTGAAGGTGAAAACCGCCTATTTTCGACTTGGCTTAGGTAGTTTCTTACACGACAATATTTAGCTTTTACCTACAGATAAAAACACAAGAATTGGCTCTATGGTTTAAACTTTTGCCTTTTCCTTAAAGGACATAAAGGATAGAGTTGAATGTTATCCAATTTTATATCATTTCGTAAGATGCACCATCGAAGACATAAATTTGTAATGGAATCCAAGAAAGAAATTACTCTCAGTCTTGGCTGTATGGGGCATTAGTGCTTTTGCCTTTTTCACAATAGAAAACATATTACCAAGAAAAAGATAGAGTTGAATTTAAATCTTATGTATAGGAAAAAAATGGCGGGTGTCTGTAGTTACCTACTGTTTTTACACAAATTAATCTTCAGTTTAAGTATTATTACGTTTTGAATTTCCAAATTATTTGTTACCTGTTTAAGCTCTAATAGCTGATGCTCAATAAATAAATAAAAATAAGTGTGAACTTGACGTGCTCTTAACGCTATACTAAGTTGCTAGAGAATGACGACGAAAACAATTTTTATTATTATTCTAAGTTTTTATCAATATAATTGTGCTCATCGTTAAACTTTATAGAAATAAAATGGCAACCATATTTATTGGTTTTTTTAGTCACTAATTTTTATTCCATTCGCTTTGGCTATGAATCCTGGTGGATCAACCGACCGTGAAACGAAAAACTCAAAAAAGATTTAAAGCGACTATAAACTTACTTTACAATGCGGTAATTTATAACGAAACATGGACGATTCTGTTTACAACAAACAAAGTGTTGGTGGGTTGTTGGTTATGCTTATTGTAACAAGCCATTTCGATATTGAAAAATAATATATTTTGAGTAAGTTTGAAACTATGACTATTTATTTTAATTACGTAATTTTGTGACGGTTTAGCATCAATATTTCTCGCTACAGTGAAGGAATACATCGCTATAAAACCAGGGGGTCTACTCTCTCTCCATCTGTTCTCTATCCGAAACAATAAACTGCCTCAGTGGCCAAACGGTTACCATACCGGACTGCCACGCAGAGGTCCCGGGTTCGATTCCCGGGCCGGGAGAAATATTTATATGGTCTACATTTATTTCTCTCGTGAGTTTTGGTGTAATTTGTGGTGGTCTATGTGTGTGTCCATGGCCCCCGCAACACAGGCCTTCCTCTTTAATACTCGACCAAATTCAAAAACAATGTCTAGTATGAAGCTTAATTCGTATACAACTCTAAATTTGGTCGAGTATTACTTATTTAGTGACAGGTTGTGGGAAGCGGTGGTATCCTTCTGCGAAACAGTAATGTAGCAGAAGGAGGCTTCGGAACGTGAAAGGGAGATATCTACCTCCCATTCTATCCGAAGCAGGCGAACGGGGCGCAGGAGGCTGCGTGACGACCTCCAGCCCCCGTAAGGTGTGCCCATGAGCGGCAGTCTTAGGGGAGACTGTCGCTCATTACAGGTGGGCCCCAGATAGCGGCGTACGTGTTCCACGTCCGCCTCTCAAGACGGCTGACGGGGAGGTAACATCTCTCCCCGGAAAGCGAGGCGGGGTTCGACTACCTGTCGAACCGCTCACCGCCGGGGTCGCGGAAGAATGCGAAAGTGACTCCGGTACATGGTGAGGAGAGGCAACACCGTCAGGTTTTAGTCAGTAGGAGTCCGACATAATCCTTCGTCTCCCCCGGGCGGAGGGTGTCCATGAGGATTGCCTGATATTAAAAAAAAAGTATTACTTATTTGACAGTAATTATTTCGAACGGATGTCGGACGGAGAATGAGAGTATAAGGCCTGCTTACAGGCTCTCAACCCTCTCAACCATTACCTATAAAGTCCTCTAAAAATTACTTTAAATTGTAGGCGTAAGTTCAAATGTTTCATTTTATATTAAACACAATTAGAGTAAATATCAAATAAAGCTCATCGTCATCAACCCATTCGAACCAACCTCAGGCGAGGGATTAGACGATTAGACCATAGTCTGCAACGCTGGCCCAATGCGGCTTAGGGACTATACCCATTTGTTTTATCGAGTGTTGTGAACCTACTTCGACGTACAGGTTTCATCACGATATTTTCCTTCACCGAAAAGCTCATAGTAAATTTCAAATGAAATTTCACACATAAATTCCGTGAAACTCTGATATGTGAACCCAGATTCAAACCCACGGCTTTTGCTTGAGAGGTGGTAGGTCAAACCATTAGGCTACCACGAATTCTATACATAATAAAGGTCAAATTGTATTAATTTTAGAATAAGATTTACGATTAAGTAAAATGGCAATATATTTTTATAAGACATCGGCAATGATGATTTTACTCCATTTTTTAAAGTTGTTATATTGTAACATTTCAGTTTTTTTTTGTCATGAAAGCGTTGGGTTATTGGATTTATATACGTTATGATGGTAAGTATCATAAAAAACATGGCATGCGACTTGTCAACTTGTATCTCAGTATGACAGGCGCAGTGGCAGTGTCCTATAGATCTCTGCAATTTAAGGCTCTGGGTGGCACGGCAACGGATATGCACAGGCGTGTCGCTTAACAACAAGCGCACGACTTGCTCCCGTCAATTACATTAATAGGAAAATATATTAAAAAATTGATATTTTTTAAAATTAATTACTCTGGTCTGAACTGTTCAAACGGACATGCGGGTTGGTCCAATAGCTATGTTAGCATAAGAACTAATGTTGACGTGTTATTTTTAAACGATTTTCAAATATGGAGGAGGTTCTCAATTCGACTCAATTTTTTTTTATGTATATTACGCGATAATTTGATTTTGATGATTCCTTTTTTGTTGGAAAGAGGGTGCCTCGATAGTGATATATTTGAAGAAAATATTTCACCTCTAAGGGTGACAAACTAGGGGATGAATCCGGTTCCGCGCACTTTCCGGTAACCGATTTCAATAAAACTTGGCATATAGACGTAATTCCACGAACTTTTGAGGTCTGTTTTTTCTTAGTAGGTACTCTGTACTGATTTAATCGTAAGTTTTATTAATTTAAATTTATAAAGTTTCCCCAGAAGAGTGTAGTGTGAGTGTATCGCACGTGTACACTAATATAATATTAAATTTGTGTAAAATCCCACCTCATTACTTATGTCTGGCTTGTGTTACGCTGTAGGCTGAAAAGGTGACCCGGTATTACGAGGCAACGTAGGTGAGCGTAGGTCACGTCCTTCCTATCACAACCACATCCTCAGCTGTATTCTAAACATTTGCACTGTTATTTTAAAATTATTTATTGTTAATCGGAAAATAGTTTATTACTTTATACTTTAAAAATAATGGAAATGTTGAGTGTGAAACGTTGTCTACATATTATATTTTTCTAACAAATTAATAGTTTGTGTATCATTTCATTAATAATCATTATTAACGAGGATTCGAAATTATAAATATATTTCTTTTCTATGATAATTATCCGTTAATTAATTATTACAGGCACACGGGACTTGTCAACTAGTAAACTCTTGTTAACAGGTGCAGTGGCAGAACCTCTCAGATCTTTGCGATTGGCACTGCAACTGTTATGGACAGACATGTTGCTTAACACCAGGCGCACGGCTTGTTCGTCGCGTCACTTGATATTATAAAAAAAATAAAAACTGCTGATTAACAGTTTTGTCTCTTTTAAATTTAACTTATCTAAATTTGAATACGTCTCTGATACAAACACATGACACGACATTGTTAGAGGTAGCATTTTATTCCAATTAATCTTATAAACATCAAAGTGTTTCTATGAAGATGATTGTCGTAATAATTGCAATGATAATTATCACTTCGGACCCTGATTAGGTATGTTTTGTCTTTTTTAAATTATAATGTACGTGGTATTCTTAAACGTTCGGCAACTGTGTCGCATGATTTCCTAATTAGTTTATTATTAAAATCTACGTTTACAGTGCAAATACAAATTAAAAAAAATACATATTTTCTAATAATGGATCTACCGTGATTTCGCTGAATGGGCACTATAAACACATAAACGAAATATTCAGCTTTACATTTTGAACTTTGGATCGTTGCTATCGTAAACGTGCAACGTTTTGTTAGTGACACAAAAGTTAGATGCATATTAACCTCAACATACCATGTTCACAACTGATCATAACTACTGTAGGTACCTAGGTATATCAACTACATAAGCCCTACTTGTAGGCAGGGTCTGCTCTTGTAGTGTTTAGAGTCCGTACGAATCGGCGTCGAGTTACGGATTGCCTCCTTGTCACCCATCACTCCTTAAAGTAGTTAGCAATACTAACTAGTGGAATTTGCACTGGCGTTCTGGTAGAAAAGAAAGAGAGAAGGACGTGAATTACGGGATGCCGGTTTGGTCAATGCAGGAAGTTTGGTGATGGCAGAATGGGTGAACTTTAGTAACAGTGGAGCTTCCAGTGAGGTACTGACACCTTACTTATTTCAGCCACCAAGCAGTAATGCGAGCATTACTGCGTTCCGGTTTTGAAAAGTAAGCTACAGGAGAAATTACAGGCACATGAGACTTGTCAACTTATGTCTCTAGGTGTCAGTGGCAGTGCCCCACAGATCTTTGCGATTTAAAGCTCTGAGCGGCATTGCAACTAGATTATAGGCGTGTCGCTTATCACCAGGCGCATGCACGACGTACTCGTCCCGTCACTTGGTAGGTATTACAAAAAAAATTCATACGCCTCTTCAAAATTTCGCTAGTTTATTTTTCATCGACGTTAGAGAAATAAAATAATAAAAGATAATATGATATTTCTTTTTGTTTTAACGAGATTTCGTGTAAAAAATGATTCAGTAATTAGTAATTACAGCATGAATAGTCTGGTCCCGGGGTAAGGGTTGCAGGGGGGTGCGGCAGGAAGCACGGCAGACGCGACCGCCGCAGCCGCATAACTAATGCCCATTCGGTCGCTGTTAGCGCCACCTGCCGATGCCGGCCACCCCGAGGTCACGACGACCTTTCTTTGCATACAAAAATTGCCAGTAGGTATATACTACACACTACTCTTATTATAAGGCACTTCTGTCTATTAAACCTTTCTTTGATAAAAATAGGAAGCAATATTGCCTACCCACTTCCAAGTTTTGGGCATGCAATTTTCCACTCTAATTAATACATGTTTTGTGATGATATTGGCATTATGTGATTATATATTTTTTTGATGTGGTCAATTAAAACTAAATGTTTATTTGTAAGTCAATTGCTCATAGGCATAATAACGCAAGACGGCGTTTTTTTTTGGTGCCTAGTGACGGGATTAACAAGTCGTGCACCTGGTGATAAGGAACACTCCTATCATGGTAGTGGCTGTGCCACTCCGAGTCTTAAATCTAAAAAATCTGAGGGGCACTGCTATTGCGCCCGTCACCCTGAGACATAAGTTAATAAGTCTCATGTGCTTGTAATTTCTCCAGTACCATACCCTTCAAAACCGGTACGCAGTAATACTCGCATTACTGCTTGGTGGCTGAAATAAGTAAAGGGTCTGTACCTCACTGGACGAACTCTTTCACAAGGAGACACAAAGATCTGAGGGGCACTGCCACTGCGTCCGATACCTTGAGACAAGTTGTCCAGTCCCGTGAACCTGTCATAAAAAAATTAACAGAAAAATATAAAAATTAAAGGTGCCAATACTTCCCTGAACGAACTCTTTCACAAGGAGCTCTACTACTGAACTATTCTACTATACTACGAACTGAATCTATGTATTCTCGTACTGGATCAGGCATAACAGTCGCCGAAAGGTTTGATTGAACTTAGAATATATTTATTTCTTCGTATTCACCACAATATGTATAGAATGTACACAAAGGAATTCAGTTTAAACTAACCGACAGGCAATAATTATAGGCTTTGTAAATTTTTACGTATATTAATATTAATTTTCTAAGAAACGAACAAGGAAATCAGAGTAAAAATCCGTAAAAAACTGACAGTCGTAAAATGACTAAGACGTGGCCAATGCTGTCTGAGAAGTTCATCGTAGTAATGAATTTATCCAGGACCGCAGTAATCTACCACCAAGAAAGATATAATACGGAATGTTGGTGCTCCCTTCTGATACGCGAGGAAACTTTAAAAAGAAATATTTCGTTTATTTTAATGAAGACTATGTAACGGTCAGCTATTATAGCAGGTAACACCACAAACTAGTACAAGTAGCATTCTTCGAATCAGGGTCTCTAACAATTTAAGAAGGTTATAAATTACTTCTTAAAAGGGACAAACACGCGAAATAAATGTGTCGTACAAGAATTCTAATAAAAACAATATAAAGGTCATAATTCAGTTTATAATATGGTAATCTTGAAACCCATATTGTATTAAAAACATGAGAGACCCATTTGAAATTGTCGCTACGACTAAAGTTTAAGTAGAGTCAGGGTTCTGTAACATTTAGTACAATATGTGGGCGATATTCATCAGTAATTTGTTTATGGAACACACCTACCATTTTTCTTTTTTAAACAGCGCAGCAGATCTGATTAATAATTGAGGTAAGATGAGTTTGTATGTCGGTTTTCCACCTTTATAAATAAAATTTAATACTATTATTTAATATTTAATCTATCAGCGAATACCTTTAACGGTTTTTCTGTACATCTTATTTTTAAACTATCACCTGTATACCGACAAGCTTGCAAAGTGCTGCGGCTTTAATTAAATAAACGTTTCGATATCGCCTCGGACATCGAATAAATATCATTGTTTACGAGCGCAGGCGCAAGCCACGCCATACAATGCAGCCGAGGCCTGATAACGGATATTGGCTCAGACGATCGCACATTACAACTTACATTTGCAGTTGACCAACTACAGGCAACTTATTATTAACTATCTTCAAAAAAGGAGGGGTGCTTAATTCTTTATCATACATTAGCATAAGTTTGTGATCACTGTCAAGTGACATCTAGTTGGGAAAAGAAAACACGACTCCTTTTTAGTCACCATTACAACTGACGAGTCTATTTTGGAGATGACCTGGACATCTGGAAAGATAAACAAATTGTCTCTAGAATCGTATAGGCAAGACGAAAGGTTCATGCTTAGAGATAGCAAAATTTTTTTGGCAATAAAACATCTCTCTGGGTCTGTCACTTATTACAGCAGTCTTTTAACCAATCCTTAATTTGTCTGCCGAACTTGATTGTGGCAAATTCTGTAAGGTTGTAATGAGTCGATTGGATTTTTATACAAAATTGTAGAAGTAGTTACAACCTCTGTGAATCACTCGTAATTCTATTGGCTACAGCAAAGATATTTTATAACTTTTTATATATTATATACTTTAGAGCGATGCCACATGATGCGTTGCGACAATGGAACGCGAGCGCGTCAGACAGGGGAGGGGCGCTGCGGTGCGTTAGTAAGCGGCCTTACATTGCGATTACGCATTGCTCTTGTGGCATTCGGTGCGTTGCAATCGTTGCATCGACACAACGCGCCGGCAGTGCCCCTATGGAATGAGATGTAGTACCTACAACGCAGCGTCGTCGTACCTACTTCGTGTGACATCGCTCTTACGCCCTTTTCCCAAAGCTGGCAAATATTTCATGTAATTGGTAATATTCGAATCATTTATGGAATCTCTCTATCTCTCAGAGTCTTTTTGGAGGGGTTTTATTTTCAGCAAAACTTCGTTGTGTGCAACATTTTACAGAATGTAACAAACTGAACATTGTCATTTACGTGTACGAATAATCTGGCATTGCATTTTTGTGTACCAGTTTTGAGTAATAAAAATAATTTGGAAATGTTCATAAACCAGTTCCCAATTTTTGGATTAAATTGTAAGTTGGTATTAAATATACGAATGGAGATATATATACATATGTATATATATCATTTATATATATGTATATATATATCCATAATTAAACTTGAAATTTGTAATGTGGCTGTAATGAAACACACACAGACATATATATGTGTGTGTTTATTTACAGCCTTTTAATCACTCCATTCAAAAGAAGAATTAGTAGCAGTAGAGCTCCTTGTGAAAGAGTTCATCCAGGGTAGTACTGCCACCTTACCTATTTCTGCCGCCAAGCTTATAATGTCAGCATTACTGTATTCCGGTTTTGAAGGGTAAGGGTGTTGGTGAAATTACAGGCACATGGGACTCGTCTACTGGGTGAGGGGCGCTATGGCAGTGCACAGATCCTTGCGATTGAAAGCTCTGAGTGGCACTGCAACTGTTATAGATAGGCGTGTAGCCCCCATCAGGCGCACGACTTGTTCGTCCCGTCACTTAATATTATTTTATATAAAAAGGAACTCGGTGATTGTCAATTCAGGTTTAATCAGGTTTGTTTTATGACGAATCTGAGTTCTCGGGAATTTCTTTTCCGACTGACATTCAGTCTAACAGTTAGGTTAGCTCAAATGATGACAGAAATGTAGTAGGCGTTTGTTATTACTTATTTTATATTTGTGTATGTATTTAGGGAGGATTGAAAGAAAGAGGTAGAGGAAGACCAAGACGAAGTAATTTAGATCATACCAAAACGAAGTAATTTAGATCAGATAGATAATGGAAAAAGTAAATGTGTCGTATCAGAAAATCAAAGTTAGGGCACTGAAAGTTACGGTAACGGTTCTTGACTACTTCATCGACAAAAGTCTAGCTTTTAAATAAGAAGAAGAATATAGTATTTTTCTACTCATGTACGGTGAACAGCACATCGACACATTTTTGTTCGAAAATCGCCTCCAGTGCAACAGAACAAGATACGTAAATGTGTAGCTTAATGTGCTGGCGCCTGTGCTTTAAATTTGTCAAATATAATTTTATAACCATAAATCACAAAGGCACTCTTTTTAGTTCTGAACTCCAAAATTCTATTGTTTACGGTACTCGCTACTGAACTGAAAACATTTTGAAGTGCCAAAAAAGAACGTCGTATATTTCCTAATTAAAATAAAATTAAAATAATAAAAAATAAGGAGCTACTCAAACGCTCTACTGCCTCCTGATTATTAGTTAAAATATAAGCGGTACTTGGCTAATCACGGACACTTCTATCTCTTTGGATTTTCTGTTTTGTAGCGTTTTTTCGATTTCGTTTGAGTTTGTTGTCGTAGATTGTTAACAAATAATCTTTAAATATTGTGTTCGAGAAATTTAATTTACTCGTAGAAAAAGTATTACATTACATAATTAGGTCTTAAAATCTCATACCAATTAGGTACTTATGCCACTCGGCAAAGCCTACGCAAAACACGTTACTCGATTTTAAGAACTCTCATTATGCAACGATTGCATAAAATGCTATCAGACATTAATGTCCCATTTTGAACGTTATGACATTGAGTTCCTGTTGTAAAATAACGTACAATTTTGTGCTACTTACTTATTTGTGATGGGTACGCGTGTATAATACTATTTCTAATGCGAATAACGATTATTTCCATTTCATGCTGTTTGCGAGGTGCGTGATTGTGGACATTGGGCAGATCGCGTTTCCGTCCTGTTATCGCGCCTAGCGTCCAGTCTAGACTTAGTTTGCACTTAACTTGCTTACGTCGACTTTACTTACTGACGTACCTTTTGGAGTAACATACAGATCAGAGAAAAGTTCAACTTATTTATACTTATCGAGTTCTTAGGTTTTCGAGATTGTTACACATAGGAAACCCAGTCAACCATGACCATGGGACCTGTGAATTGGCCGAAAAGCTGGTTTGTTTGAAAAGCAAATATACTAGATTTAAATCCGGAAAAATAGTTTCATTTTCTTTACACTTATTAGTAGGTAATGCAGGTCAATGTCGGTAATAATTAAAATAATGTGACCCACACCTCTGTCACCTCACTCTTAAAAAAAGATGTGACACGTTTTGGTATCTCGATTCTTGACAGAGGTATCCGAAGAACGTTCAATATAATCGCCTTACTATTCAAAAGTTCTATGTCTGCTTTTTTAAATTTTACACGAGAACGAATAAACCTTGAAAAAATCCATTTAGTGCTTAAAATTCGAGATTTTGAAATTTGTCAATAGATGTCTCTGTAATCACCGTAAACATTTAAGGTTTTAATTTAACTGGAAACGAAGAGAGTTTGGGTGTAATTGGTGGTTGCCTGTGTGTGTGTGTGTCCATGGCACCCGCGATATAGGGTTTCCCTAGTTTGGGGGCTACGAGTGTGTGCGTTAAAAAAAAACGGATTGAATTTTTCTGGTCATTATTAGCTGAAAAACTGGAGTTTGAAAAAAATATAATAGATATACGAAGTTTAATAGTAACACGATGACATATACTGTCGCAATTCCATATAATAACAAAAAAACTGACGACAAATTAATATGCTATAGTATATTTCGAGTCCAAATTTTTTTACAATATCGTGTTTTGTATTTGGTTACCTAACAAAACATGTAAAAAATGAAGCCAAGCCTCTTGTTGGTAAAGTCCTTTTTACTCTTGAATCTCCTACTCAAGGTATTGCTTAAAGCAGGGTTTCTTAAACTTTTTCTTTGTCATGGACCCATCTGAAAATTTCAAAGAGCCCATTACGGAAATATAAAAGAACAAGATTTAGCTTTTCCAGATTTTTTTGCGATTAGTGTGACTGTTGCTGCTGCTTATGCTGGATTGGAACATCAAAGGCGTTGACGTTGAAGGCACTAAGGGCGCGTTCCCGTTATGTCGTAACGTTTTATTATCATTATACGACTGTCGCGTTTAGCCTGTTCCCACATCACAACTGTCTGTCGTGACGGTGTCGTGCTCGTTTAATTTATCGTTGAACGACAGTCGTGTCTCGCCGTTCTCACAAGATCGTGATGACTATTTATCGGTTTACGGCAGTCGCCTTGTCGTTTGCACGACAGAATCATTTGAAGTCGCGGTTCTCTGTCGTCACATTTTCATCGTGACAATTTATTTATCGTCGGACTACTGTCGTTCTAACTCTTCCCATTGTCACGATAGTATTTTGTCGTAACGATAGTAAAGTCGTGTACGACAGTTAATCGTGTTGTACTATATGTGAACACCTTCATTTAAATATACATGCCCCGACATTTTAAACTGCACGACTATCTGTCGTCACGACATAATGGGAACGCGCCCTTACGCGCGTCTCGCTCGCTCCAATAATGCAAGGCCGTGAAAAAGCGCGAAAATTCAAAAAGGTCACGCGCATACTTAGACTATGGAAACTAAACTAAACTAAACTAAACTTCTTTTATTTTTTTCCATCCTCTAAGCGCGCATAGTATCTATTTACTCACAACATATTGTATACTTATTTTTATATTAATCTATTATGTTAAGTAAGTCATCTATTATGTCATGGACCCCCGATGTTCATTACACGGTCCCCTTATTATTCCATAGACAACAGTTTAAGAAATCTTTAGAATATTTTATGTTGGAGTTAGAGAATCTAGCTTTCAAGCTTTGTTTTCGTGGCGGTTTTGCAACCAAGTGTGTTCGCAAGTTTAAGTAGCCGTCGGACACGCAAGCCGTCCGCAAAATCGCTTAGTTTCTCGCCTCACGCTAGTATTTACCGCGGAAATTATTCTTCACTTCATTCAATAATATTCCTCTAGTAACATTGTATACGCAAACTTTAGTTCAATGAAAAGTAATTATTGTTAATCTGGTGAATGTAATTATACTGTAATGTAATGTATGTAACAGTTCTTGCGTCATGATTTGTTGATCTGTTTATTTACAATTGAATTACTATATGAGATTCTTATAAGTATCTTTACCTTAGTTGAAGCTGTGATTCGAATCCGAAGTCGCACCTCTGAGTTTTCGGAATTTATGTTTTTTTATAAGATCAAGTGACGGGACGAAATAGTCATGCGCCTGATGGTAAGCTACACGCCTGTCCATAACAGTTACAGTGCCTCTCAGAGCTTTGAATTGCAAAGATCTGAGGGGCACTACCACTGCGCCCGTCACCTTGAGACATAAGTTGACAAGTCCCATGTCCCTGTAATTTCACCAGCACCCTTAACCCTTTAAAACCGGAACACAGTAATGCTGACATTACCTACTGCTTGGCGGCAGAAATAGATAAGGTGGCATTACTACCCTGGACGAACTCTTTCACAAGGAGCTCTACTGCTACCAAATTGTGCGAAATTTAATTTAATATGAAATTTGCAATGAGCTTTTCGGCCAGCATAGCGGACTATGGCCTAAACCTTCGCGTGTAGGCTATAGACCCGTGCCCATCAGTGGGATGTACAAATGGGTTGATGAAGAAGTTGATGAAGTATCGCTTTGGCTACAGTGACTGTGTATATTCAAGTGGCGATGCAGCCCCAAGATTGTTGTGTAGGTTTTCATTAAGTTAGGTACAGTCGGTGCCCTCAATTAAGTATCCACTATTTATACTAAGTGCTATACAAATAGTGGATACATAAGTGGTGCCCCACAGACTGTACATACCCGAATAACGCTTTTCTTCAGTTTTTTAAAAAGCAATGTACCAATCCACGTTTCTGATTGCTAGTTATAAAGAAGTATCAACATACAACTTTAACTCATTTCCCTTAGTGTTATGTTGTCCAAACGGCCTCTAATAATCCACCTGGCACAGCCATTAGCTCTATTCATTTGAGTCACCAATCAATCCGTACAAATCAACTAAAACTGGACCCATTTACGTTTCCTCCGCAATCAATGGCAATATTTTATTATATTAAGTACCCAACTCCGATTTTATTATGAAAATTACTAAGTAGAACTTGTCTGGTACCAGTGCGTAGCACTTGGTAAGATTTCGCTTTGATTATATTTAGCGCAATAAATGTGTTGTGTTTGTGTGTATATCTTGTTGTTGCCTAGTTTTGAAAGTTCTTTGTGGCATTTTAATTTATGTTTTAATAGAATTTAGCGACGCCGCATAATGGGGCTCAAACTGTTAATTCCGTTGTATAACCAAACTATTTTTTATTAAATATTGACATTCCTGCCAACTTTTATTCTTGTGTAATTTCTAGAAATATAAGTACATTTTATTTTCTGTTTCAAAATTTATAAGTGTGTGGCTTAATGACTAACAGTATAAGTTCCAATCATTCTTTACCGCTCGCGTCTTTAGTCTTTACGAGTAAAGAGACGGTAAAATTTCAGTGTTTTTTACAAGCTAGTTCCCTCTTCTTTACTAATACATAGGGCGCACTTTAAGTTTCCGGAACTGGCCACTTACATAAACAGTATTTAAAAAGTAAGTATAACATTTGAAAATGGAACTCTTTGGCTGTAGAATACAGTTTGTTTTATCTGACTGTCACTTGTTTTTAAATTGTGGCGTCATTTTAGAAATTGATTGTCTACATCACCAAGGATTTAACTCGTGAAAATTTTCGTTGTATGAGTTAATATAACAGCTCAGCGGAGCTTCGCTCGGCTTCAAACTGCTTTTGGCGATGAAGCACCATGCAACACGACTATTTGTAGCTGGTTTGCAGAATTCAAACGTCGTGCGAATCTCAGTGACGAATTTCGTGATGGTCGCCCGTCCACTGCTGTAAACAACAAAAACATCGATGCTGTGCCCCGTATGATCAAAATAGACAGGCATGTGACATACCATGGATTGGAGCATCTTTAGGCATAGGCATGAGTCAAATACAATCAAGAAGTTATTGACAAACTCCGTAAAAATAACCGTAAACGCCGTATCGTGGGCCAGTTCTCACACGGCCAGACAGACAAATGAATTTTTGAAGGTGAACAACGTTGGCCTTATGAGTCAACACGGAGAATATTTTGAGAAATAATAAATTAATTTCTGACCATTTATAGTATTTTTTTCTTATTCATTCCGGTATCTTATAGTGCGCCCTACGTACTTTCTATTGGCGGTGACCTTTTAGGATTTTGCCAGTATCGGGTTGAAAAGTTTAGTAATTTTATAGGTTTCTGTGGGTTCTGCTATTCTACGAGCAGTGTGGGAGAATTATGTGAGAGAGTACAAGCTTATGTATAAAATTTCGAATGTTCATGTCTCAGAACTGTTGGCTTTTCTTGAAAAGAACACAATATATAGTATAGATAATAGTTGGTATCCTAAATAAGATACCCGCAAATAATAATTTTTGTTGGACCATTTTTATTACACCCCTTATTGACACCGGGTGCAAGTAACCCATTACGTTCGTAATGCAATGTTCATAATTTCGCATCATATTTATGCCTTCCAAGAATCGCTATAGGACTCATGGGAGCGAATATTTGCCCGTTCTCACACATTAGACGTCAATTATTGGCTTTTGCACGTACTTGTAGCATTCGTAACTACTCATTGCAATAATGTTGAATTTCCTCTATTGAGTGGAATAATAAACTATACTGCAGTCTCTTAAATGTGATAGTTGGGAGGGCACTTGCACGCACTAGTTTCTGGAAACCAACTGGAGACGAAATCAGAAACGTAAGCATCGTTTGATTTAGCAGCACGAGAGTTCCTTGTGAAAGAGATCGTAGTAGTGCCGTCGAAGTACTGCCACCTTACTATTTTTGCCGCCAAGCAGTAATATGAGTATTACTGCGTTCCAGTTTTGAAAGGTGCTGGTGAAATTTCAGGCACATGGGATTTGTCAATTTATGTCTCAGGACGACAGACGCAGTGACAGTGCCCCTCAGTCCATTGCGATTTAAAGCTCTAAGTGGCACTGCAACTGTTATTGTGATAAGCCTGCCGCTTACCCCCAGCCGCACGACTTGCTCGTTTCGCCACTTTGTATCATAAAACGAAGAAAAAGAAATACATTTGTTTTAATACTTAAAAGAATACCGATCATTTTAATGTGATCGCAGTGTAGATAAATAACTGTTCACAAAAGTGTTTGTAAGTTAAAAAAAGTTGTAATGTTTCCTTAGAAAGATGAAGGATGTAGTATATACCAAGTTGTTAGTATAATAAAGTATTTCCTTTGCCTTTTAAATACTTAAGGATCGGACTTCACTTATCAACACGCTTCAGTAAACATGCTTTAACCGACTTCAAAAAAAAGGAATCTAGCAATTACTCCGACATTTGTGAGCCGATTTCGATGATTCTTTTTTTGGAAAGGGGATGCCTCAACCTCAGTAGTGGGCCCATTAGAATATGAAGAAAACTATTCCACCAATTGAATGAATCCGGTTTATTTATTAATGGATTTCATCCAGTCTCCGTTAACCGATTTCAATAACACTTGGGAAATGATTGATGAATGATTGAGAGAATGGATGTAATTCCAAACTTTTCAGACGATTTTTTATATAAAAGTCGTACACATATATGTATGTAAACTCTCCTATAAAACCCATGTTGAGGGACACCTCAACTGGGGACAGTCAGTCCCCTTGAGGCTGAAATGTCCCACATAAAACATAGTTTAGTATAGACGCAGTGTTGATTAGTGCCTAATGAGGTTCAATCCTAAAAATTTTAATATATCGATATTACGTGAAGAAAAATGCAAAAACACACACACACACACACATACACACTTCACAAAGACAGCATAAAAGGCGATTATATACTCGGAAGATGCCAGGAGATATCAAATAGATTATATACTGAAAAAGAGAATGTCGTCACCAAATTCACATGTGCAAGGCTTTTCCTGGAGCAGACATAAATACAGATCATAATTTACTGTTGAATTCACACAATTTCACAACTACCAGAGCCAGGAAGAAATCGATCCAAAGAAAATAGATCTCAGTAAACTTAAAGATTTAAATAGCAAATTTAGAGTGCAATATAGTAATAATATAGGTGATAAATTTGTAGATTTTAAGAATAATTCAACACAGGACATAAGTAATAAAAATATAGATGGTTACCGTTAGAAATATTTTAAAAGAGACAGCTGAAGAAACTTTACAAAAAGGGAAAATTGTGCCAAGAAAGAAATGGCTAAATGGAGAAATAATCAACCTTATGATATAGAGGAGGCAGAACAGAAACAAAACAGATGACAATAGTATAAAAAAATATAAAAGCTAACTAATCGGATTACACTAACCTGTAGGGAACAGAGAGAGAAAGATTTAATTATAACCTGTGACAAGATAGAACATTTAACGACAAAGAGAAAAGTAGACAAAGCATATTTATAAGAGACCTTAATAAAACACATGAAAGTAAAAGCACGGCAATACTAGATGAACAGGATCACATATTAATAAGCAATTCGGATACAGTGGATAGATGGATAAGATATATTGAGAATGAGGAAGAGGTAGCTGAATATGAGACGGGCCCAGACATTCTTAGAGAAGAATTTGATAAGGCACTAAACAGTATACAGAATGGCAAAGCTGCTGGTAAACACAATATATTTATAGATATGATTAAATTTGCTATTTGTGACCCGATAATTTAAGAGATTTTTCTACTTACCAAGCCAATGTATTCAACGATTTTAAAATAAGTAAAATTGTTGCTTTACCCAAGAAACCTAACACCCTACTTTGCGAGGAACACTTACTTTAATTTCACAAGCGAGTAAGATTTTATTAAAAATAATTCAAAACCGCATCAGGCCCATATTAGAAAATTACTTAGGTATAAGTTGGGTAGAAAAGAAAACCAATGAGGAAGTATTGAGAATAGTAAACGAGAAAAGAACGAACCTGAATACGACAGAGTATAGACGCGGGAAAATGACTGGACATTTGACAAGACACGACAGCATCTTTAAGATCATTTTGGAGGGAAAGATCGAAGGGAAGAGGTCGACCTAGGCGCAGTTACATAGACCAAATAAAGGAAAAGGCCGGTGTCGTGTCGTATAAGGAGGTCAAGGAGCTGGCTTGTAGGAAAGATGACTGGAAGAGGCTGCATTGACAAGAGTATAACTCTTAAGTTTAATGATGATGAAATTGATAAAATAAAACGACAATTAACTCAAATTCATGTTATATTTTTTGAAATTACAGTACTACTACTGTACAAAACGATAATTCACGATTAAAATGACATTGTTTAAAAACTATGTTAAAAATTAGGCAGTCTCTCCATGCTTAATTATATTATACATTATAAGTTAACCTAGTATGTACAATAATGTTTGGTTCCATTATTTATAAACATAAAATGCTATACCGTAACATAATTTTTGTTTTGTACATTATGTACCTGGAATTCTCATATGGGTCGATTAGAGCAAGACACTTGTCTTATTTTATTTCAGTACTTTTCCCTATCGCCTGGATCTGCTTCGCTCATCAATATAAAATGTTTTACTTAAAGCAAGGACGGGTATCATCAATTTGGACTTTAGAGTCGATACAACCTCAAATGGCTTGGGTTTATTCTGCGTAATTGTGAAAGTGTTGAAACACTTTGGAAAAAATACATAGTAAAATTGAGAATATACACTGATTAGTATACGGGGTGAAAACACGATTAATAAAAATTTTCACAATAGAAAAAACAAACTTACCTCGAAATTTTACAAGAAAACCGCTATATTTAATAGTTACTTTAACTATACCAATGACTTTTTTGTATCAACTAAACTAAATAGAACACGTATAATATACGACATACATTTTTCAAATGGTTTTAATTTCGTTCGTAAAAAAATAAATTCTGAAATAAAGCCAGCGTCACTACCGCTCGACCAACAAAATGAACCATACGAACGAACCGAAAAATTTCAATTCGGACTGAGGTAGTATCGACTCTTAATAACGATTGCGTATCATTTGCCGTCCTAATCACGAAAATGTTACATTTTAGCGTATCAGATTTCTGTCCAACTTATCATAATTAACGTAATAGACATTTTTTGCGAAATTGAATTATTAACATATGGGATAAGATCATCTTCAACCCCCTTTAATCGGTATTTTCATATCTTATTTAGTCTCAGTTTTATTGCTAAGCAAAATCAGCGTAATTCATATTTTTTTAGGTAACAATAAAACTTTAGGTGCCAACATCTTTGGAGGGCTTGGTATAATTAAGCATATTTTGTCCCAAGAGCTTATACTGCTACTCCATCACACCCTTTTTAAAAATGGTCATTGAAGAAACAGAACATTCATTCATCGTCGTCATCATCTCCTAAAGGATTCTGGAAAGCTTTAGCTGGTGGTTGCAACAACTTCGATCTGGTTGCGAATCGAAGGGTACCAGCTCCGAATTTATTATGCTTCTTGGGCGGTGTTGGCTGTGGCGGGGCAGCTGCGCCCGGCATACCTAGACCTACCGTTCCTTCATTGCCTACTAGAGGTATCTGCAACAATGGTAAATATACATTAATACAAGAAAATTAAGTTTAAAGTTAAAACGTGCAAAGGAGCGAGAATATTTAACAATAGCGTTGGGTTGAACCCCGAATATACTCTTGTAATTATCTGTAGGTCAATGTGTGGTAATAAATATGGTGAAACTACAGCATCGCGTATATAACCAGAAATATCCATCCCTGGCAACTCATCATGTAAATGGGCCTTATATCTCTTTTGAATATCAACTCTCGTTTGCGCTGAAATCACAAATTAGAAAACTGAAACAGTACACGGCCAACAACTGACCTGTGTGTGCGATGGAAATTCATAATTTGGTTCGGCCCTCCCCTTTCCATCTTTGGGAGATTAGACGTGGGCTGGGTTTCCACCCCTATGTTGTGGATATTGCAAAGATTCGCACGAAGCGTTATGATTCCACATTTATACAGCTAACGGCTATGGAGCGAATTTTCCTGCATGCACTTGTTACCTGAACGTTATACTTGGACCATTTCAAGGCAGGAGTGAATAGGCATTATTTAGGTGTGCATGCTACATCATCGACCTCATCGTCTTTTATTTAAAAAGAAAAGTACTAGACCGAGTAGAAATTTGTAATGCCACCTGGAGGGAAAGTACTCTAAATACTGGAGATAGAAATTTTTACTTAAAGGAAACATTCCTTTATTTTTAAAACTGAATTCATAGATTTTCGAAAATTTCTAGCAACACGCGGAAATCGAATCCGCTTTAATCTGAGAAAAATGCACCCTGCACTTTTATTAATATTAAAATTGGTTAATTAAATGGAAAAAAAACCATGAAATCCTAACGTATTTTAATAAAATGAAAAAAATGGTAATCTAACTAATTAGTTGCTCGAAATGAGTACAATCCCCAGGATGAAATTTCGACGTCACGATAACATTTATACTTATACTTTTTAAGCACTTGGAATATGCAAGTGTGGTTCGTTCCAATTTCTTCTGCAGCATCTCTGCTTGAAGCCTTTGGCAATGCTTCGAAGTATATTAAAACATTAAGATCGAATTCGGAATAGTTCTGTTGAGGAGTTTGCCGTCGCTTTTCGTAGCTACCAGTATTTTTTTAAATTATTTACCATTCTTTTCAGAACGAATCGAGTTGGTGTTTGTCGATCCCGATATCTCTCTTCATACCACCGCAGAGCTAAATTCATATTTTTGTTATTTAAAAAATAAGCTACCATTAAATCAAATTGTTCTTGATATGCAATTTTTACGATGAGACAAATATGAAATTTATTTATTTATAGGAAAATTATCAGTACTAGGAAGGATATGTAAAAACAATCAAATGGAAATAACAAAAGACAATCCATTTTCAAATGAAACTTTCCATATTTAAATTATCTCATGGCACTGACCAAAGAGTCTGCATTACAAACACGTGCAAATTGCAATCTTCTTATCTAAATAGTACTTAGTCATTTTAATGGATAAATGACGTCAACGCTAATTAACAAGTAATCTGATGGACCTTTGAGTAAAAATGCTTTAACTTGACCCATTGAATTTATAGCTTCAGATTTCATGGTTTGTAAGAGAGATTTCATCCTCATAATTGACCCTATCGATTGATTTAATAAAAGTACAGGGTGCATTTTTTTAAAGATTTTAGTGGGTTCGATTCCCGCGTGTAGCTAGCAATTTTCGAAAATCTTTGAATGCAGTATTATTTCTTTTTAAAAATAAAGGAATGTTTCCTCTAAGTAAAAATTTCTAACTCCAGTATTTAACGTACTAATGTATCCTTCCAAGTGGCATTACAAATTTCCACCCTGTATACTTTGTAGATTGTACTATTTGCTTTGCATCTTTGTTTTAATTTTAATTGGTATTGTATATTTAAAATTATTTGTATGTAAACTGTTTTTGTGTGTATCTATATCTATGTCAACATGGGACTTGTCAACTTATGTCTCGGGGTGTCCTAAAGCTCTATATGCAACTGTTATGGACAAGCGTGGCTAATAATTCAAATGCAATTTCAACAGATATTTTAGAAATTTTCAAAAAACATCATACATATTTGTCATATCATTAATTTACCGGTTTCAAAAAAGAATAACACTGTCATGTTAATTCATTGCCTATTATTAAAATTCATACTTGAATACAAGAATGAATACCCAAAGTACACATTTATTCATTATATTGAAAACTTTTTATCGATATATCTTATCTGTAGACTGCATTTGATACCTTTGCACATATCGTAAAAAAAATTAATAAATTTTTGAAGAAAAAAAGGTTATACAGCTCATTTCTCACAAATAAACATCGACTTGGGTGTTATTTTTCCTTTAATTTAATGTATTTATTTAAACAAAGGCTATTAATTTAAAAGCGAGGCTTATAAAAATACTTTACGAAATAGGTAAATTAGTGCACGTCGTTATGAGAATATGTTGTGTAGATTTTTATGAACTGTCACAGGGATCTTCCTAGATTATTTTTAGTATAATAAACATTTTTAACAGTTATTATACAACATTTATAACTATATTAAACACCGTACACGTGCCTAAAAGCGCTTTTGCCGTAAGATCATATTATGTGCCTTTATTATAGACTAAGGATAAGAGTTGTTCAAATTCATAAAAAAGAATTTTCCAAGTTTATTTTTGCAAAACGTAGATATATTTTTACTTCACGGCTAGGAATAAACACGTCATCCCTACAAATGCTTTCTTGATTTTTACACTCCATTTTGTATGAAAGGGACCGTAAACTCTACGCACTGGTGCACTAGTGCATGCCCGACGCATGTACTTGTTTTATAGGATGGGAGCTCGAGACAAAAATAGTTGTTATTTGACATTGGTACGAGTATTCAGTAATTTACAAGTATTTTTTACGCACCTGTTATTATACTTCACTGCGTCAGTGTCTTTTGTAACAATGTTAAATAAAATATTTATGGGATAAAAAGAAATATCATATAGAATAACACCTTTATTTTCCAATATTGATAGTTTTTGTGAATAAATCTAGTTTTTAGGGGTATGTTCGTATCAGTAACTAAATTTTTCGTACTTCCCTTACGTTATGTATCTAATATATGACATTCAGAAGTTTATAGTTTATATCAACCGCGAGGCGAGACGAGGATTGAAATTTGTTTGACAAAATTTCAATTCTTTCGTACCGCATCTTCGGTGGAAATTATCTGGATTGACGAGGATGTGCGACACGAGATTTGAAATATTATTGAATCATATTGCTGCCTCCATGTAGTGTTCATTACCTCTGCAACGGAAACATGGTTCATGCCAAGTGATACCTCGCGCGTACTCGCGCTGGCTCTCGCGAGCTATTAGTATAAATCGCGAGATTGTAGGAAAGTATGTGATTATTTCTTCTTACAGTATCTTCATGTGATTCTTCTTCCGTTAACATATTTAATGATAGTAATTTAGGGGATATGTTACTTTAGCCGCGCGCTTGTCGTTAGACAAACGACAGCACTGTGTGTTGCGGTGCTCGCGATAGCTATTACTGGTAATTTTTGATGGAAATAGACTGCCCGCCGGCGAAATATCAATTTAGTGTCGTCGGTGGGAAAGCGCCTTTAATCGTGTTTCCTTAATTAATTGTGAAGAGTAAATAGATCATAACAAGATCAACTATAATTGCTTCTGACTTAAGTGAACACTGCTGATATCTGTTTCTCCCGAACGCTTATTAAATAAGGTGTAAGGGTGTTCCAGAGCAGAGCGAAAATGTATTTTACTAGACAAACATCGTCGTTTAAAAATTAAATGACAAAAAAAACTGTAACGTAATCTTTAGTTAACACACAATCTCCAGGCCTACGACCGTCAGACAGACGTATAGACAATCAGCGTACAATGTGTGATTAAACCGGTCTAGGGTGAACATCCTAGACGACGGCGGAAGCGCGGATTTCCTGTGCCAGACGCGTGTCAAACTATGAAGTTTAATAGGCTACTAACTATGAAGTTTGTTACTTTGTATTGTTTTGTTCATTAAGGATTGAACCGTGAGATAAAAAATAATGATGAAGTCAATTAACAAGTAACACAAGACAATATGTTAGTTAGGTCTTCAAATTGCATTCTACTAGCCTCCGTGGTAAAGTGTAGTATACTTGCATGAAAGACGCATGCAGCAAATGTATCAGCGTAAAATTCTCAGTTATCAAATTTCTTACAGAAAATTAGTTGCGAGTATTAGTATTAGCATTAATTAATTCAAAGTTGAACTGAGCATTAAAACCCACAATGGTCTCCATTCAGCATTTGCTAAACTGTGAATGCAAAACAATAGAATGCAGAACTTAAGAAATTATTATAATATGACATTCTACAACAGTGGAGATTTCTCATAAAATTGACATTTCATGTGTTCTTTTTTTTTAATTACACAAACTATTATTGTATTACTTAATTATTGTTTTATTAGTATTAGGTGGCGATTAATTGGAGTGCATGATTTTATAGTTATAGAACTGCCTCAATGGCCGAACGGTTACCACACTGGTCTGCCACGCAGAGGTCTCGGGTTCGATTTCCGAGTCGGGATAAGTATTTGTAAAGAGTACATTTATTTAAATAATTTGGGTGTAATTTGTGGTTGTCTGTGCGACACACGCATCCGGGACACAGGGTTTCCGTAGTACGGGGATATAAGTGTGCGAGTTATTATTATATTAATAATAGTAGAGCTCCTTGTGAAAGAGTTCGTCCAGGGAAGTACTGCCACCTTACGTACCTCGGCCAACAAGCAGTAATGTCAGCATTACTGTGTTCCGATTTTGAAGGGTAAGAGTGCTAATGAAATTACATGCACATGGGACTTGTCAGCTTATGTGTTGGGATGACGGGCGCAATGGCAATGCCCCTAAGATTTTTGTGATTTAAAGCTCTGAGTGGCACTGTAACTATTACGGATAGGCGTGTAGCTTACCGTCAGGCGCACGACTAGTTCGTCCCGTCACTTGATATTATAAAAAAATAATGTATACACAAATTACTATACATCAAAAACAGTTCTGTTGCTGTTTGTGTAGTTGTTTTAGTTGTTAGGCGATTAACACACTGCACTGCGCCCCGCGACGGAGCGCGGAGCTGCGTTTTTTAACGTTGTACTGAAATATTTCAGTTTGTATGGATAACACGCGCCGTCGAACATACTGACAACGCTTCTCCGCGGGAGCGCGGTGGATGCGATTTTACTGCGCCGCCGCGTCGAGTGGCGCGGCGAACCACCACAGGATATGGCACACTGCGCTCCGCATTACCACGCAGATTTTTAATCCATTTGTGTCTATTTCAGTAATTGTCGTTCGAATTTTCCCTAACAAATAATCAAAGGATTCAGATGACATATGTATGTGTGTAGTTGAAAAATTAATCTTCATATTTTCTTAAATCTTTGTAATGAAGTTGAATGTTATCTTCGGTGTCTTTTTATTTGAGTAAACAAAAACCAAACAGACAAGCTCCATATCTTTCTACGTTAGTTTTGCTTATAGTGACCCTCCCTACCTACCCTGAGGACATACGAGAAGAGAACTATAACCTGTGCGCGCACAAGAACCTTATAAGTTCAGGTTCTGACCCCAGATCAGCCAGTGTACAGGGTTGTCACTGACCTCTGTCACTTGACTTCATCCGGTTCTTCGAGAGGCTAATGCCTATGGCGAGCCGTCCCGGGTGCACGTACAGTACCCTCCCTATTTTCCTGATAGGTAACGGAGCTGTAGGCTCGCTCACTTCCCGTTGCGCATTGCACAACTAGCGGTTGCCACCGCTAAGCCGTCGACTCTGAGTCTACTACCAAATCTCCTCATTGTTGGCGGAGCTGTAAGGCACGCTTATATCCCGACGCCGAAAAACGACGTCTGTCCAGTTCCCAAAAACCTAAGCGGCTGGAGGGACCGGAGGATATCTAGCTTATCTTCTACTAGCTCTCCGGGCCAGTGCCGGAGATGCCAGTCGCAGTGTCTTGCGGCATGTTCGGACATAGCTTCCAACTTAAAGGGCAACTGACGTGTCCCGCGCGTCTCCTCGCTACAGGCCCTCAACTCCTCGAGACAGACGCCCCGGAAACATGCAAAACCGGGGCAGACAACCACAAACCCCAGCGAGTCCATACCCAAGTCCGGGTCCGCAGGGACGCCCGCAAAGGCGTATTACTGACGGAAGGCTTGGCCCGGACGCCCGCTGTTCTCTGGTCATGCCGTCGAGTCCGTAGTCTCTCCGGAAAAGACTATCTCTCGGGTCGGACAAAGGGACAAAAACCAAATAGACAGTATAACTGCAGTGTCCTGAATGACTTCTATAGTATTAACCATTCTTGTCAAAGAAGGATCTCAGCTACATGTACAATCACTGCAGCAACCAACTACGAAGCGAGTACTTTAAGTGGCGCAGGGCAGCTAGACTGCTATCCCCGCGCAGATTAAACCGCGCAGACGCAGATCTGCGTCTCCGCCACCGCGCGCGTGATTCAGCGTCTCGCGCACCGTCTCGGGGCGCGGTGCAGTGTGATAATCGCCTTACTAATTAGTATGCCGCAAGGCGGATCAGTGATTTCAAATTCATTCTTGTAACGCCTTTATAACCTGTATATTACAAGAAAATACTGGATTTGATTTGAAAAACCCGACCCTGATATTAAAAAAAAAACAAAATAAAATAAAAGCGTCAGTAAAATAAAACAAGTAGACAGACATATCCCGATGCACAATCTAGTATCATTAGGCCGCTGACACATACCCATACAGCTCCTTTTAAGTGTGCCTCAATGCCGCTTAGAAAAAGCGATTCAGCTATGAGTAATATCACAGGAACAAACAACTTCCACATTGAGAACTATTTAATAGTTATTCTTTTTAAATAAGGCGAACGTTCTAATTTAACATTTCCTTTATTAGATAGGGTGAAGCAAATCCCCTAGAAGTCAAGTTTATTGTCCTCGTAAGTGGTTAGCCTCGTCATAAAGTGTCCATAGTGGTCAAGGGTTCGATACCCGACAGAACCTTGGGAAACACACACTTTTCCACATTGGTTCTGATCTGGATGTTCAGGGTAGTATTCCTGGAGTTTATTTCGTTACTCTGCTCCCATTATTATTTTGGATATCTACTTTAGACACTCGACTCTTCCATGGCCTAAAAGATTAACTGTGATTTTTTTAATGGGAGAAGTGGTATTCCCCGGCAATGGCACAGTCGATTGAGGATCAGGGATTCAAGTTCAAGAACCGGTGCACAATACGTGTTGTATCGAGCACAACAAAAAGTAGCATACAATGGCAATCCAAGACATGATATACAGATTAAAATGTGGACATAAAATATTATTATACTCGTTTTACATGTGTCCAACGTGTTAATACAGTATTAAAAGCATTATAGTTGCACGGAGGTCGCGACGAGAACGCCATCCAGCAGATGCAGTTTAGATAGTCCGATGTTTTCGTGTTCGTTTCATGTGGATTTATGAAACAATGTATACGATTGAGTTGCCAAGTCCAATATAAATTTGGTTTTTAAGCAATTCTCCAAAAGAAATGAAAATATTTTTTCGGAACTAAATCGCGTATATTTTGCTCCTTCGGTCACGGGAGACTGAGATCTGTAAAGAACCCGAAACATTGGTTTCTTTGAGAAAAACGATAAACGATAAATCCGAAGAAATAAGTTAATTTCCAATGTGTAGCAATCACAATTACCTAAGAACTTGATAATCCGCCAAGAGATTGCAACAAAAGCTGTTGACAATGAAATAATGAAGTTTTAAAAAAAATTCAAGTCAAAGTGTTCATCAAGTCAAAAGTTACCTTCCGAGGACGAAAATAAAAAATTGTTATTGCAATAACATTTTTAGGGGACGAATCTGGGTTTGCGCACTTTTCGATAAACGATTTCAATAAAAATTGGCAAATAGATGTAATTCCACGAACTTTTGAGGTCGGTTTTTTTAATACTCTGTACTGAGATTATTCGGTTCACAAAACTGGATACAATTCCAAAAATAAGGTAAGTTTTGGTTTTTATAAAGGAATGTACTCAACTGGATGTGAACACAGCATTCTAATTAAAAAACAACTGCATAAAATTTGTATCTATTATTTTTAGCTATCAAAACCCATTGTCCCGACAGCACATAACACACTTTCTAATTGAGTTCTTAGCTGAGACCACAGAGAATATGTCAAAATCAAATCTGATAGCTTATAAGATGATTGAGCACAGAAGAAAAGTTTCCAAGGCTGAACAAGACACATTGGTTAAATAAGTGGAGTGGAGCTCTGTAACACAGTGGAGTACGAACCACATTCAGGATGCCATCTAGTTTACGGAAAGCAGCCCGTCGTTATTGTATGTGATTTCTTTTTGTTGATGATATTTACCAAAGAAAAGAATATGACAAGATAAACATTCTCCAGCCTCCCATTTCGTATTATAGCTGTAACATTTGATATGCTATACACATTTCTAGACTTACACTCATTATTTGGTGACCATTAATATTTTCAAGGAAGTTCTATACATATATGTTTTACAAATCGTCGTCTACGAATCTTAGATGAGATCATGCTGATGTCATATTCTGTATTCCTCCCAGTTTAGCATTTTATGTGACATCCTCAAGGATCACCGTATATAACTTGGAAGAAATTATATCTCCTTGTCTCACATCCAACAGGTTCATTAAGAACTTGATTCGTACTTGCAGTGTGGCCGAAGTATAGAGCTCCCGGAACATACAGTATGACGAGAATTGATATGACAGCAATGCAGAGCATGAAACATTACAACGGGCAGCACTGTTGAAGGCCTTCTCGTTCTAAATCTCACTAGTAAAGGGAATCTACGCCACGGATTAGTTACACGTATCTGCTTTCAGTAGAAAAACCATATCTCCGTAACTTCGCAATTCCAAGTTCCTACCGGCGAAGAGTTGACGAGATCAACACTTAAGATACGACGCTATGTATGCAGCGCAATTTAAATTAGACACTGTGGGAATATTTTATTCTCTCTGATTGTATCTGTGTGTCATAAACTATGACAATGTAGCTTGGGGTCTACAGTGTGTGAGACGTACATTGTAGGTGCATAATTTCGAGTGCAAGGTCAAATAATTTATTTCAAAATCATAATTACAAAAGTAAAATTTGTGATCAACGAAAACTGAATTTCCATGGTAGGTATGTTGTAATGTACGGATATTGTCAAAGTGACACTTCTTTCAGGTTACACCGCCCAAATTTTAAGAATATTTCATTTACTTTCGGTAGTGATGTAATGCATTGAAGCATCGTTATGTTACGTGATATTTATCTACAACTAGCGGAAGAGGTTTCGCATTTAACTCGTATATTGTGAGACCAAACGTATTTCAAATTACTACTGTCCTATTTGAACGAAAGCAAATGTCTCAATAGTAGTGCATCAAAGCACATCGCCTGTCCACTAGCTAACGACGTGCATAAATCAAGTGTTCACAAAGGCGAAGGCGAGTCGTTCTGAATGACGGATGACACGGTTTAGTTCCTCTCTCCGCACAGCAACCGATTTGCGAGTTCCTCCATTCGTATGAAATAATATTGCGAAAGTGTACACACAAAGACCCTGTTGCTTGTTGCTAAGAGGAAAAGGTTACATTGTTATGTAGATCCAGTTCTTTTCGCAGAGTTGTTGCCATGGAAGGGCTTCACGCTGTGAACGGTAAACGTGTTACATGATATCATATCGAAAAAGTAGGCTCACATATTTTAGTCATAAATTAATCATTACAAATCAGTCGCTAGGATCAATCTCCTTTTGCATCTCAAAGCAGTTTTGTTTGCACTCTATCATTAACTAAATAGTTCGTAGCTATGATTGGTGGAAATCAGTTCGGAGCCTCAGAATCTCTTAACTTAAATTATATTTAAAAAATTACTTTGGAAAAATTTGGAGAGATTTTTGAATAAATCTATTGTTTTACATTATTTATTTTAGTGCCTATTGACAATGCCCAGTGCTGATCTTTAGGTCGTAAATTTATGATCTTTTTTTAACATATTTTATTGAAACTACTACCGAAACTACTTCTAAATCTTTAATTCACAAGTAGTTATGGAAAATTATTTTAGTATCTAGTTCCTTGTCTACTGTATTATTCAGTAGAATATTACATTGTACACGCAGGTTCAGTTCAAATTGTTCACTTCCCCACACAAGATATGTATTCTAAGAAGCAATTTAATTTGAACGCAAGAAAATCGATATGTTTAACCTGCATTCCCGGGAAACTGAGAGCTAATTGAGCTGCATAATGTCACGCTAATAAATACGAGGAAAAACAAATTGGTACAAATTGCACCAGTTGTACAGTTGGTTTTCTATTTGTGTGAATATAATTATGACATGTCTATGGACTTAAATTTGTATTGAATTGATATTCAATTATTTTTTTGTGACATTACTCCACTAGTTTGTTATAATTTTAAATACAAAGATCGAACATTTCGAAAAAAATCCGTGGACCCGGCCGGATTCGAACCGACGTTTTCTAGCAAACCGTGCCAGATGCAACGCCAACTAAGCCACGGAACGAACCAGTGGACCTAAATGTAAAGTAACCTAACTGGGTGACGAAATACATTCATAGATTTCTCTTAGATGGCGCTACTGCTAAGAAGTCGTTGAAAAAACCAAATACAAAGATCCGACAAAACAAACCCATAGAAAAATACGGACATAATTATTAATGAAAGATCGTATCGTATCATTGATACACAGACAGTATCTCATAATGAAAATATTTTGTACAATGACGTTCTAAAGAAATTAAACCTTTTCATATTATGGATGTTAAACAATAATGATTACTTTATTTGACACTTAAAAAAACACAAACAGTTTGAAATTTTTATTGAATTGATAGTCAATTATTTTTTGTGAAATTACTCCAACATTTTGTACACACATTAGTGAATAGCGACATCTCTTGCCAGGACTGGTAGCTGTAAAGGTACTAACTGGGTGATAAATATTTCATAGATTTCTCATAGATGGCGCTACGGCTAAAAAGCCGTTGAAAAACCAAATGTAAAGACACGACGCAAGCATATAGAAAAATTCGTGAGGTCCGCTGGTTCGTTCCGTGGCTTAATTGGTATAGCGTTATAGTGGTTTAGCGTTTTCAGCGACTTTTTAGCCGTAGCACCATCTATGAGAAATCTATGAAAGTATTTCGTTAAGTTAGATAAGTTAGATACCTTTACAGCTACCAGCCCCGGCTAGAGATGTCGCTACTCACTGTATTTAATTTTTTTATTGAATTGATGTTCAATTATTTTTTATGTGAAATTACTCCATTAATTTGTTATAATTATTAATACAAAGATCGAACACTCAGACAAAATTCATTCGATCTAGAAAGTATGTCATCTTCTAGCGGTAAGCTAGAAGACGTCGGTTCGAATCCGGCCGGATCGAAGGAATTTTTTCTGAGTGTTCGATCTTTGTATTAATAATTATAACAAATAGAGTTCTTAGGCTTTTGCGATCTGAAATGAGTAGCAGTTTAGTAGCAGTGCAACTCCTTGTGAAAAAATTCGTCCAGGGAAATATTGTTACCTTCTCTATTTCTACCGTCAAGCAGCAATGTGAGCAGTACTGCGTTCTGGTTTTGAAGGGAAAGGATACTGGTGAAATTTCAAGCACACGTGGCTTGTCTGAGTGACGGGCGAAGTGGCAGTACTTCTCGGATTTTTGCCTAAAAAAACTTTAAATCCCTTTGCAATAAAACTTTAAATCCCGTATATTTGTTTCAGACCTTTTACAGATTTCATGGCTGACTTATAAAACGTCGGTTTATTTAAAAAAAAATACGCGATCAAGATCCGAACAAAAATAACAAATTAACAATGTACGTAATAAGCTTGTAAGAACACACTAAAAATCTACTACGTCCACTTGCTAACGTTATGTTTTTTTGCTTCATCTCTTATAGAATTACAACATTCGGCCTTTATTAAATTATTTTGAAACAAATTATTGAAAATGTCATACATATCTGGCAGAATCAAATTTTTACATCATCAAAATTCCGCTGAGTAATACGCAATAAATTGGACTTTTATTACGCACGCCAGACGGAGAATGGACGATTCGGCAGGTAACCATTTTCTTTGTTTATTTTCGTTGTCAAATTAAAACCAATTTCGAACTGTTATCATGTGATACAACCTTTTTTTTAATATGATACAAACGTTTTTAAATTATGAAGTACTTTGAGCTACCTACCGTATAAAAGTCTGTTACGTTATGATAATATGATATTTTCAAAACTTAATTAGTTTTTTTTAACCGACTTCAAAAAAGGGAGTAGGTTCTCAATTCGACTGTATGTTTTTTTATGTATGTTACGCTGTAACTCTGGAATTTGTGAACCGATTTTGATGATTCTTTTTTTGTTGGAAAGACGGTACCTCAGTAGACTTTTGAGGTCGGTTTTTTTAGTATTTTGTTTTGAGATTATGTTAAATTTCGTATTGTTCATGTGACTCCATAGTTATACAATTAAGGCGTTTATAATCTAAAGATCACTGGGTAACACATTAGAGAATATAAATACTGACTTCGACTTCACAATGACTCCTAAACAGCAATGACATTTATACGGGTAGACTGTGAACCATGTCAAAGACAACCGTATTAGTAAGTACTGGTAGTGGCACACTCGTCTTTAGACTTCAAATTTTGGACTGTCTTACAGTAAGTGACATAGAGTTGAATATATATTTTAAAGGTAAAGAGAGGCTAGCCGCACGTAAATAATATTAAAATATGTATTTCTTACGTTACACTAAGTGCATTGCATATATCTATTTACGTAAAAGTAAGTAAATGCAAATGACGACAAAACCAAAGTGGATTTGCATGGTGTACGAACATAAGCATACGAATTGCACTCCACTATAGGTTTATGAATGCACTTGCTTGCACAAAATATTGGCTAGAGATGTTCGAATGTTCGCAAAATGAATGTCAAAAACAAAGTTGAGGTTTTAACTAAATTGATTTTTTTTTTGGTTGGAATCTAGCATATTACCCGGTACTCAGAATTGAAAAGTCACAATCTTGTTGATTTATTTAATATAATTCTATGTACACGGGGCGCCTATAAACATTCTTGTTTATTTTGTCTCAATGTATTGTCTAGATATGGTGAAATTACACATAGGACTTACAACTTATGCCTCAGGGCGACGGGCGCAGTGCCCCTTAGATCTTTCCGTTTAAAGCTCTGAGTGGTACTGCAACAGCTATGGACAGGCGTGTCGCTAACCATCAGGTGCACGACTTGTTCATCCAGCGTCCCGTCATTTAGTATCAAAAAAAAAATAATCTGCATCATATTCTCATGTGATATAGTACAGTTTAATACAAAAGCTAAAGGTTTGTGAGAATATTGACATGTTCAAAATTTTTAACGTCTTTATTAGGCGTTATATCGCATGTCAGGAATGGTTAAACGTGTGAAACAGTATTATATTATAGTATAGTATATTGAAATGAATTTGAAGCAGCTTTTTACATCTTCTATATATATAAACCACGTAACCTTTTGAGTTCTAACTGTTATATTTTAATACACTTATCCTAGTTTAGAAGCTAGGCCTTAAGTCAGAATTTTTATACATTTAGAAATAAAATTTTCTTTATGATTATTATTTTATTTTATGTTTTTAGTAGCAGTAGCAGCGCTCCTTGAAGAAGAGTTCCTCCTTGGCAGCAATGCCAGCTTATCTATTTCTGCCGCCAAGCAGTTATGTCAGCATTACTCTGTTCAGATTTTGAAGGGTAAGGGTGCTGGTGAAATTACAGGCACATGGGACTTGCCAACTTATGTCTCAGAGTGACAGGCGCAGTGGCAGTGCGCCCGTCACCCTGACACAAAAGGCAAAGAGCTGAGTGGCACTGCAACTGTTATGGACAGATGTGTAGCTTTCCATCAGGCGCACGATTTGTTCGATCCGTCACTTGGTATTATAAAAAAAATCTTTAACTATTGTATACATTGGGGTGCTGGAAAGGAGCCTCCCCGCAAGACGTACCATTCATTTCCTGAACATCTGGTGCACCTGGGCAACAATCGGCAAGTACCTTACGATGATTGGCAAATCCTTTCACCACAGTGGCAAGCATTATAGAGTATGCCATCAATGCGATAAGGGAATGACCACACTTATTAACGCAAAATTAAGCCGGTCAGGAAAATTTTAACTTCACTTAACTGAGTGTGTGCATTATTATTAAACTGCGTCCTAAAACCTTAGCCTCAAATTTTAACTTAACTTTTAACCGAACGGTTATCATGCCGACTGCCACGCGGAGGTCCCAGGTTCGATTCTCGGGCCGGAAGAAATATTTGTATGGCCTACATTTATTTATCTTGTGAGTTTGGGTGTAATTTGTGGTTGTCTATGTGTGGGTCTATGGCATCCGCGACATAGGCTTTCCCTAGTGCGAGACTATGTTGAGTGTGTGCGTTATTATTATTATTCTTATTAACTGTTGCGACGGCGCGCGAACAGCAGCGTCAACGGCGAATGGGCTTAATGCGACAAGTGTGGTTGGAAGACGATACCGCGTCAATAAGTTTGGTGACTCCCTAAGAAGAATATAAACATTCAATCGGGATGTTATATCCCAAAAAAAAAAATCCCAAAAAAAATTTTAAACGCTCTACCGCATGAAACAATAAATGTTTACAGATTTTAGAACAAGTATTATTTAACGTATAAAATGAAGTCGCAAAATCGCAGAGAGATACAGACCAAACATTACCGCAGCTCTAGTGTATACGGATTGACGTCCATGCAAATATTGTGGCGCACCGACTGATTGCACGTACTGCGGTAAATAAATGCAGACTGTACTGTACCGTAAACAGAGCCAGACAGTTACATACCTGTTAAAGTACTCAAAGTCTGAGCGAAATGTCTGGCTGACTAATCGAGAGTATAGAATTTCGATATGGCGTTTTAATTTGGGTGGTGTTTTATCTTTTTGTACTTTTGACGTGATTCTCGGGGATTGCTGTTGCAACGACCATTAATTTTTAATACAGTGAAATGTCAATATAGAAAACATTATCCGACAATCACATGGATTTTTTTTATTTCATGATACCAAGTCAAGGGACGAACAAAAATGCACCTGGTGTTAAACGAAATGCCGGTCCATAGCAGTTGTAGTGTCACTCAGCGCTGTAAATTGCAGAGATCTGAGGGACACTGCCACTGCGCCTGTCACTCTGAGACATAAGTTGACAAGTCTCATGTGCCTGTAATTTCACCAGCACCCTTATCCTTCAAAACCGGAATGAAGTAATGCTCACAGTACTACTTGGCGGCAGTAATAGGTAAGGTGGCTGTACTTCCCTGACGAACTTTTCCACAAGCTCTACTGCTACTTAAGAATGAAATAAAATTATATCAAATTTAATAGGATATTATTAATCAAACATACATATTATATTATATAGAAAAGCACATGATATAATTGTAGTAATAAGCTATGAGCTACTCTAATTTCTATTTCTAATATAATAATTTAATAATTCTAATATAATGAAAAGGACGAAGCATTTAATTCAATTTTCTATTAGCAGAAGGGTAGGTGCTGTGGTTGCTCAATGGCATTCGCAGTTTCGGCATCGGGTCGAGAATTATAAAAGCAAAGACCTTGTGGAATAAAACTTACACTCTTGGAGAGCGAAGCCTGTAAGTGGGATATCAATTATAATTAGAAACTGCGCGCCCGTCCTCGCACCATCAAACATTTTATGTACTGATTTTAAACAAATAAATGTCCAGCAAGCTTCAAGTTTTAATTGAAGAAAGAGCCTTGTTTAAAAAAAAAATTACGACCAGCGTCAATACAAAGCAAAAAAGTACTTTTTTGCTTTTTTTTTGCTATTTGTTTTTACGATATCTAATGTAAACGTGTACGCCGGAAATTAGATTGGTGGCATTCAGATTGACGCCATAAGAAAAGAACACATTAAATGGGTTAAAGAAATCAAGACGTGTGGGAAGATTTAAGATAGATTCCATAGTTCAGTTACGAGAGGGATTGCCCCGGTACGGCGAGGTCGAAGGAATTTTTCTTTGTGCGCGATCTATGTATAATTACAACAAACTCGTGGAGTAATTTCAAAATTATAACTTCTTTTATAAAAAAAAAACAGACCTCAAAAGTTCATAGAATTACATATGCCAATTGTATATTGTATATAATTGTATATATAAAAAAAACAGACCTCAAAAGTTCATAGAATTACATATGCCAATGGTATATTGTATATATAAAAAAACAGACCTCAAAAGTTCATAGAATTACATATGCCAATTGTATATGCCAAATTTTATTGAAATCGGTTACCGGAAAGTACGCGAAATCCGGATTCATCCTCTAGTTGGCCACCATTAAAAGTGGAATATTTTTTTCAAATTTAAATGAGGAATCATCAAAATCTGTTCATAAATACCGGAGATGATTTTTATTTGTATGTTAAACGATTAGCGTAACTTACAAAATAATACAGTAGAATTGAGAACCACCCTCTTTTTCGAAGTCGGTGAAAAATAATTTAATATTATGATAAGAAAACATTGCGATATTCAATTAATTTAATTTTACACCGATGTACATTTTTATGATATAAGTGCGTATTTGACCTCGATTTCACTTCAAGGAAAATGACGACTCGCCTTGAAAAGGTCCATGTTACAGCGTTCAGGAACTAAGTCTGCAGGCAGGGTATTTCACTCCATAGCCGTTCGCCATATAAATGTAGAAACGTAAAATAAACAATCGTTAAAAAGCCAAACAACGAAGTTAGCCTCCTGAATGGTACATACTTCAATACAAAGTCCTAAGTGCCAAGTTCGATGTGTTCTGAGCTATACAACCCACTACTCGCTATATTATTGCCATCCTTTTGAATGCGCACATAGTAACACATATTTTGAAAAATAAACTTCATTTTTATTAAATGTAATAGGATTATCCTGGACACTTGAGTTTGTTGTAAAAGATATCGAACTATAAAATTGTACATAGCAGTGGAACGAGGCAATTCTGATTTTACTTGTTTTTTGTGTGAAATAAGCCTGAGACGTGACAGGGAGGCACTTAGAATGATTTCAATGCTTTCTATGCAACAAATTGGTGACTCTATTAATGTGCATATTCCCTACTGCACAAACATTCGGGATTTTTGCACCAGGAGCACCCTCGAAACACGAAATCAGTAGTTACGTCCGTTTTGATCTACGGAACTACTCTCGAAGTCCGTCAACCTGTCAAACGATCCGTTCGAAACTGTCAAATCATGTTGTCATACATTCTTAATTCTTGCCCCAATCGAAAGTCAAGTCTGCAGGTCATCCATAGATAGTGGAAAAACGGCCGTAACTACGGATTTCGTGCGTGTCGAGAGTAGGAGCTCAGTTCCTTTTCTAGTCTTACGTAAAGCGGGAGCTCGTATTCTTTACTGGATAAAACGATTACTTTGTTTTAGTATGTACCACACACATATATCTAGATGAACGTCGCAAGAGTGCGTACTTCGCGTGCCCAAAGTAAGTGAAATTCACTTATTTGCCGCTGCTACACTTCAGAACGCGCTCGACCGTTATCGCAGATAAACACTAATCCAAAACACGAAAAATGCATAATTATGCCATTATAAACTGCAAAAGCACCATAACTGTGGGTACACAGGTAAACAGGGACGTTTTCTTCCAAAGGCTAGTGATTTTGTAACCAGAAGATGCATAATTTATTTTAAAAACAATTATTTTGGTTTTGTATGAATTTCGAGAAAACAAATGTGCAATCGAGTGTATGCCTCCATTTGTAATACATTGCGGCTTTTACTTGGTGCGATATACTTGTGATTCTATGTTAATACGCCATGAATATCTGGCACGGTAAGCTAGACGTCGGTTCAAACCCGGCCGGATCGAAGGAATTTTTTTCTGAGTGTTCGATCTTTGTATTAATAATTATAGTAATAAACAAATCACAAAAATTTCACACGATGCCGTCATTAAGTAAACCTCTTTTGATTAATAAGATTTTATCATATTTTGTCAGCAGCAACATTTTTATTTGTTTTGCCATTCATCCATTTGATCAATTACCAACATAAAACCATCTAGTAAAATTAATTAAGGCAGTCGCAAGTTCATATTTTGACGTGAGTTTTCATTATTTAAGTTAATAAAGGTAATAAAGATCTTCTATTACAAAAAGATGTTATATAATAAGCTCATTTTATTGGAAGGACAATAATTTTAATATTTGAAGTCGATAAAAAATTAAAGTCTTAATTTTTTTTTAAGTAATCAACATTTTTTTTAAACAATTAACATAAAGGACTTAAGTATCCCATTCTAGTATTTTTCTACTATATTAATATTACGACTACTTGTAATCAACAAATACTTGAGCAAAAATTATTCTATTTAGAATCGATTAATTGAATGGAATACTCGTGTTGAAACGTATTCCGTTCAATCAATTGATTTAGAGCGAACGGAAAGAGATTTCCATTACTAAATAGTTCTTGTGACGTCATAGTGCGTACAAAAAATGTGGCACGCTTGGTTTTCATACAAATGGGTGTATTTGCGGCGTCTAGATATATGTCTGTGGTATGTACAATAAAAGTCTATGACTCGTTAGGAATAAGAATACAGCGTTATATCTTAAAAAATGTGAAAAACAAGCATTTTATTCTTATATCCTGGTGTCGCTGCAAAACAGAATTGTACCAGCTAACATTATAATTATATCATCATATGTCATTATGCGTCAATAATTTCGTTCTATATAATCGTTATAATTTATAATTGGCTGTTGGATTTACAAGGTTATAATAATAGTTTTAACTGCTATAATAGTCTTCCATCTATACTTGTATTATGTGAAATAAATTAAATACAGTGATGGCACCATTGATCGAGATTTTAAGGGAAGTATGTCTTTTTATTTGAAAGAACTTTTTTGGTCTTAAACATATATCAATAGAGCTTATTTGCCAGATATAATCCTCAACTAACATTATACCATAATATGTTTTATAAGAAAGCTATTATAATTATTAATAAAAACCTAAACTATAATTTCTCTATATCTCCAGTAATTAACACCAATTAAATGAATTAACCATTAATCAACACCCAATAACAAAACGTGTTACTATGATAGAAAATTTTGGCCGCATTAATTTTAAAAATATGTAGAACAGTGAGTGGTGCTTGTCAGTCACTAGCGCCACCACCTTATATAAATAATACAACTAACTACGACTCTGTGCACTTTAACTAACTACTTATATTAAAGACAATCGTAAAATCTCAATCTAAGATTTCTGCGATTACATTTAGCTTGCGTTGAACTCAATGTATTTTTAACCGTAATCAAATGTAACCAGTCAAAGGTAATAAGGTAGATAATAACCAACCTTATAGGACCAGGAGAGAACCAAGCAGTTTAGTACGACTATAACGTCTAGCAACTTAAGTGTGAATAAAATGTACTAATTTATTCACTATTTTCCCTGTAGCTTTGAATTACGCATACTAATAAGTACTTTCTCCTGTGTTATATAAAAAGATCAATAGAAAAATCCAGTCAGGCATAAGTGGCATTAGGGCTCCTTGTTAAAGAGTTCGTCCAGGGAAGTACTGCCATGTTACCTATTTCGGTCGCTGCGTTCTGGTTTCGAAGGGCAAGGGCGCGTGTACACGCTAAGAAATTCGACATGTCTGCTACAGAAAAGATGAGAATGGTCTTCCACACGACATGAACTTTGTTGAATGTAGCCACGAAAACATGTCGTGTCTATTGCAAACGAGAAAATGATATGACGATACGAATGCTTTCGGACAGACGTGTGCAGGGTAAAATGTGTCAGTGTATTACGAGTCTTCCAGGTGACTGTCGTTTTACTACTGACTGTGGGAAGAAATATGTTATGTTGACTACTAAGCAATACACGCGCATAAACGTTCGTTTACTGGCAATGCACGTCACTCCGCCCCACACAATAGCGGCAAAGCGCGTCGTGTTGGGGGTAGACAAGATTTTTTCTTGTCCGGCGCCGAGGCAGCGTACACAGTTCGTGTGTAGAACCGACACGAATTTTTGCATAGACCCGGTGACTTTTCTTAGCGTGGACACGCGCTCTAAGTTTGCTGGTGAGACTGGTGAAACTACAGGCACAGACAGGTGCAGTGGCAGTGACCTTCAGATCGTTGCGATTTAAAGCTCTGAGCGGCACTGCAACCGTTATAGATAGGCGTGTCGCTTCGCACCAGGCCCTGAACTCCTGTTCTCCGTCCGAAACAATTACTGACAAATACGTAATACTTCACCAAATTAAAAGATGGATGATGCGAATAAAGCTTCATACTTGACGTTGTTTTTTAATTTCGTCGAGTGTCGGACGGACAACGAGAATAGACCGCTAGGCGTTCGTTACGTCATTTGGTATATAAAAAAATGTAATGATCAATAACTTTCTAAACTATCCACTTTATTTTTGCTAGAGTTCTTTATAGTTGATAGCTTTGGTGGTCCAACGATTTGCACTGTGAGCACTGGATGAGCACGTACCGGATTCGATTCCCGGTTTGGAAATGAACTTTTCGAAATTAGTTCTGGTCTGGGTGTTCTGAACTCCGTTGCTGTGGTAGTCGTAGTACAAGGAATTTTCTATTTAGTGATTCTTAGTTATTCATCGATTACGATTCAACGATTACGAATCGTTGTGAGACAACGCTACATGTGTATATCACCATCCCGCTTTTTTGTCGTTACGAACCTAAACTGAACTGTTATAAGAATTCGTGGTAAGGCCCCAGGTAATTGGTTTTTTAATGTTTTTTTTAATGATCAATCGCTTGTCGAACTCTCGTACTACGGCAATTTCTGCTGGGGTATAATTCACAAGAAAATGGTCAATGCGATTTATTTATCAGACTAAAATTAGGGTAAATTACCTTACCTAGAGACAAGGCTTCAAGTCTATTTTCTATGGTTTTTCTCTTGTAAGTTTCTTTTTTATCATGCGCGCGTGCGCTTGATGGTAAGCGTCACGGCTGTCCAAAACAGTTGCAGGGCCATTTGGAGGTTGATAAGTCTTATGTTCCTTTAATTTCACCAGCACACATACCCTTCAAAACTGGAATGCAGTAATGCTCACATTATTGTTTGGCGGCAGAAATAGGCAAGGTGGCAGTACTTTCTTGGACGAACTCTTTCACAAGGAGCTTTACTGCTACGAAAGTTGTTGGTTAGCTGTCTTCGATATTATTATAGAGGTGTATTAAGATAAATTTATTATTAAAATATATTTTTATATAAATTCATTTATTTAACCCATTTTGAAAAATTTTCGTTACGAGCCAAATTTTAAGGACAATAAAGTATCAAAAGATAGCTTTAAAAGGAACAACAACATTTATCTTTACAAGAAGCACACTTTAATACAAACTTGCTTACTAATTTTATTTTAATTAAGGCTCTGAACGCGTCTGCGGCCTTTAGGACGGGTTATTTGAAAAGATCTTTCAATGACTTTTCGAAAAGTTGATTTTAATTGACTCGCCAATTTTGTGTTCATATTTAAAAAAAAAAAGTGTCGGATCGTATACAGAAAATGCTAACCTAATAGTTATACTATATGCTAACACAAAATTTAATAAATATAAGCATGTGTTTATTACAACATTTACTATGGTAACTACATGTCATCGATCACGAGAGAAACCCTGTGTCGCGGGTGCCATGGACACACACATAGACAACCACAAATTACACCCAAACTCACGAGAGAAATAAATGTAGGCCATACAAATATCGAACCTGAGGCCTCTGCGTGGCAGTCCGGCATGGTAATCGTTCGGCCACGGAAGCAGTTTATTTTGTCACAACGTCAAATTCAACCATTTACCGTTGGCATCTGACTAGAAATCATCATTATTTGTCGAACTTACCACCTGCAGTGACCAAAAATTCGGGTGCAAATGGTGGGATTATATATTATATTGGGAAGCTAATGCTTCCATTAACCCTCTTGCGGCGCGAGCGACACGACTCCTTGGAGGCGGCACAAGCAGCGCTCAGCGCTCCCTGCCCTGCGCCCGTGTGCACCCGCACCATAGGCATTGCATATTACAGTCAAATTAAGGACGTCCTAAAGAAGGGCCAAGTCAAAAGTACCGACTTAACCGATGAGCCCGTATGAAAGCATTGATGCGCGTTGATGAGGTGAAAGATGAGTGTCAATAACCTACCCATTTGGAAAAAGAGCATGAAATGTATGTGTGTATGTGTATATATATATATATATATATACATATATATATTATAGTGATATATATATTATATTATATCACTAACATTATTGTATACTAAAGCTCAAGCTTAAGAATCGCTCCTTTAATGCGTTAGTAAACGTAATATAATAACTATTTACTTTCGGATCTAAATCTTGTACGTATATTTGTTTTTTTTAGCAAACCAACTTTTGGGCCTTTTACAGGTCCCATGGTCGCGCATGACTAACATACGTGATTTAGATTTAAAAAAATTAGCTTCATTTCCAATGCGTAACAATCGCGAAAACCTAAGAACTCGATATGACGCTCAGATTTAAACAGCTAAGATAAGTTTTGAAATACAGTTAGGATGTTCTGGCATATGCACATGTTTTCAAGAAAAACGCCTAGCTCAAAAATAGAACGTCACTGAGTAACCGAACATTGACCTTTAACCAAGACGGTTAATGTAGAGTTTTATTTGTATTGCAATACCGAACTTATGACAAAAAAACACTGTCAAAAAATAAACTAGTATCAACAAGTATTGCAAAACTAGAATAAATCCGATTGTCGGAGTTAATGACATATAGTAGGCTGTACAATCCAAAAAGTTCCACGTGTGTAGTGTCAAACAGTACAACGCACACTTTCCAGTGTCTCCAATAGCGATTGACCGCAAGCCGCAAAGTAACTTTGAAACCGTTCACAGTACATTAAACACGCGCATATTACACCGCAAAAACCTATTAACTTTAATAAAAAGTACTTTATACTTGTTCTGTACATATGTGTTCTACCTATGTACATACAAAAACTTGGAAACATTTTGACGCCCTTGGCAGTCGTACGTAATGTAGTATGGGAAAAAAGCAATGTAATACACAGGGAGGCAATATTTAGATGTCCTATCTTGATTTACAGGACTACCGACGTGTCTCAGAAGGTTTTAGCTTAAAAGCTCTATGTGATGCTATATAGCGCTACATCAATTTTGCCACAGGTTACTGTTAGCCGGAAACTTACAACACAAAGTTCTTAAAAAGAAAGTAAATATTTTTTCGGATCTAAATCGCATAAGGTAAGAGGGAACAGGGACATAATCTAAAGAATTTAGCAGTTTAGTCTCTCAGTCGATAAAACAGTTAAAAGAGTTTAAACAATTTTATTTATTTTAAGATGTCGCTACGATGCTTCAAATCCGAAAGTGGGGTGTGACAAATTTGACAGTAACGCAAGTTCAAGAATACTGGCCTAAACCAAAATAACAATTTTTTTTGTCTTATTACACAGCTACACTCAGAATGTGCTAAATTTTATTGTGAACAAAACAACGAGCTTTTCACAGTTTAAACTGATCACGTGAGAATAAGGGCCTGTATACGTTTCATCGGCTTTGCATTTTAGATATTCTGCAGTTGTTTTTATACCATCTTCGTGATAAATTAGGTGATTTTGAGATAGGCCGATATTCGAGAAAATCGGCGAGTTGTAAAATCTTGAGAAAACGAGGCACACATTATCTGTATAAGAAATACGACGATTTACCTTGTTTTGCGGAACTGCATCGTAAGTATTGAATTTGGCGTAATGATTATTAAAACATGTAAAGCTGATAAACGAAGGCAAATTTGATGTACTTCAAAATTCTAATAAGACTTTATCTGTTCTTCTGTTCTCAAAAACTTTGACTCAAAACGAGATAAGTTCTTTTTACCTCACCTGACCATATATTTATTTTCTCCAACAAATCAACGTTTCGTGCCACAGGTCCCATGGCCACGGCAGACAGAGATGGTACATCAATCAGATAAATCTAATATTAACGCAAACCATATATAGGTAAACTAACGAATAATTTCATTTCCTATGTGTAACAATTGCGAAAACGTAAAAATCGTTAACAAGGATTTTACTATCTTCTATCTAGATTATAATATCAGTAAGCAATTAATGGGTGAAAAACAAAAGCCGTGGTAGCTACTAAGCTACCACGCAGTTTGGCCTACCGCCTATTAAGCAAATGTCGTGGGTTCGGGTCCGGTCTCGCACCTCTGAGTTTTTCGGAATCTAATTTACCATGAGCTATTGGGTGAAGGAAAACATCGTGATGACACGCACGTCAATAAATGTTCACAACCCTCAGATAACGCGTGAAGTCCCCAATCCGGATTGGGCCAGCGTGGCGGGCTATGGTTTTAATCATCGCATGAGAGGAGACCCTTGCCCAATAGTGGGACGTGTAAATGGGTTGATGACGGTGATGATGATGGGGGACAAATAAAATGTCGCCCAAGAAAGTTAAAAAATGTATAAATAATTATTTCTTCACATTTAATGTTAAAACCACTAAATTGGCAACATCACGCCAACAATGGCGGCTACCTGCGCTATATAGCACTAACCGCACGCTGCGTTCTACACAATGCCTTTGCCACCACGACCGATCATAACATCGTCTAATATATCGTAATATACAAAATAAGTGCATATATTATATATATAACAGACGGTAAGATACAGATTGTTACGTAACACAAGTCTAATCTTCGGGAGTTTAATATCATAGATAAAGGAAGTAAAAATCAATGTAAATAGTCAACGAGTATATAAACAGAAATAGAGACAAAATGTCATTTAATTTGTTTGAAAACTATTCTGCCAAGTCATTACGGTGACAACTGCGATCCGATTGACCAGCCCGAATTCGAAACAATTGACGGGGGTCGTCAATTTTTCACTTAAAAAAACAGTTGATTTGAGCTTTGATATAATGTACGAAAATTGAAAAATTACATATTTAATATTTAATTACTGATGAAATGTGATTCCGTTTGTTTTGTAATTAGATGTTATCTGTTTTTCCCACACCACCGCATAGGACAGCCCCCATTGTTAGAGATATTATCTTTATGACAACAAATACATAATATTTTTGGAACATATGGAGACGTACACACAGGCCAGTTGTTGGCGCTGTACTATTTCAGCTTTCTAATTTGTGATTTCAGCGCAAACGAAGGTTGATATTTAAAAGTGATATAAGGCCCATTTGCCTCATGAGTTGCCAGGGATGGATGGCCCTTATTTCGTCTTTATTTCTGGTTATATACTCGATGTAAATAGTATACCAATAGGGGAGACATAAAATAGCTTCATTGACATTATGTGTAGGTGTAAGAGTTTCTAATTGTAATTCTAGAAATTTTATTTGCGAGATCAAGCAACCTTTTAAAAATATTTGCCACTTTAATAAGACCCCGTAAATGATATCGGGTGAAACCAGTACTAATAATAAACGATTTCTATCCGATACCTACTTAGGCAGTATTATTGGGTAGCCATTACACCACGACAAACAAAGTAAACAGCATACAGGTTGTAAAAAAAATGTGTGAAATTTCATGGAGTGACTTTGCTCACAACGAGACAAACAACCTCACCAAATAATTACCTTAGGTCTTAAACTAGGGAATTCCCAGTACTATGAGTACCAGAGCAACGGAATTCAATTTGGGGCACTACCCAGAACACCTAGACCAGAACCAATGTAGAAAAGTTCATTTCCAAATTGGTCCTACCGGGAATCGAATCCGGGATCTCCACATCCAACGCCCACAATGCAAACAGTTGGGCCACCAAGGTCGTCGATTATGACCTTGAACATTTCCTAAAGAATTGCATCATTTAAGAAACTATCAAATTCATGATCTTTTTCTTCTTTCCGTGCAAAACGCAATCAGCTGATCGCAGCATTTTAAAACTTTCTATACAAATTTAATTTTTGTAAAATGATATGGGTTCCTTAGTGAAAATTACAGTCGCGTGGGTAGAGCCACCTCAATGAAATTTTAGACGTACCTTTTGTTGACACCCTACATTGTTGAACAGGACCAAAAGCACGTCAAGTATGACACTTCAGATTTAATTTTAGCTCTTTACTGCTTACGATAAAAACGATTCAAAGTGTTAATCTATGCTCTTGACTGTACACCGCGGTTAAACATAATATTATAAAGAATATGCAGGTTGAGTGTTTGAGCCGGTACAAATTATACAAAAGACCGGTAAACCAGTAGCAGTGAGTCCATACGCTCACTGACACTGGTATCATCATTGTGGCATCATAGTACATTTATTCAAATATTTTATATGCCCGTAAAACTATACGTAATTTCATAAAGAAAAAAGGTAAGTTTCAGGTTTGTTTTCTCTATCTGATTTCGGTGACAATTTTTGGCAGGAGATTTTTGTGGCTCTAGTGTAAAGTTGGCTTTTTATACTTGTACCCTATTTCATTAGAGCCACAGATTTGTTATCAACCAAAATGAAGTGCAGACGAGCTGTCTTTCACCAGCCGACAGTATTTCGCTATTTTGACATCTCCAAGCTGATTTGTCGATTCGGTTGATCAATGTTTTGCTTTAGTTGGAATTAAAATCATAAATTCTAAATTCAAAACATATCGCACTTGAAATGAAAAACTGCCGTAACTCAAAAATCATGGAATTGAGAAAACACGATTATTGAAATGTCAAAAAATTACTGAATGGAACAAACAAAATATTTTCTTTTTTAAGTAAACTAATTATTATGTACAAATACATACATGCATGAGCTCAATTTATTATGTATAAATAAAAATTGTATAATAATCTAATTATTCGCAATATTCGCATAGTTCCGTACTTTTTAAATTTTCAAATCGTGTTATTTTTTCAATTTAACATTTTTGAGTTACGACAGTATTCGGATTCACAATATGTATGTATTTTAAAATAGCATAAAAGGAAAATAATCTTAGAATATTTGTTAAGTATGTAGATACTTATACAACAACGTTTTAAATTCAATGACAGTTATAATAGCTTTTCGTTATTTTGACTACGCGAAGTGGAAGTTACGAAATTTATACTTCTACACTTCAGCAGATAGTAAAAATGAAACTTTATCTACAATAAGATTATAATGTTAATGTAGATAAATAAATATTTATCACGTTGTTTAAGCTAAATTATTATTTTACCCTAAAGAACGTTTGTGGATTCATGTAATAATATGTTACTAGCTCTAGCCAGCGGCATGAGTTGCGATGCCACTCTGTTTGTCTTTTAGTTTTGCAAAAGATGGCCTTAACCCTCTCTTTAGAAAAGACCCGTGCCCAGCTATAGGCCTAATACTCCAGAAACTGTTGCGAGCGTCAGTGCAACAGCTCACAATTTTTTTGATTTTAATGCCAAATGACGTGAGAAACAAGTTGAGCGCCACGTGGTTAGCGACACGCCTGTACGACATAACAGTCGCAGTGCCACTCAGAGCTTTAAATTACAATGATCTGAATGGCACTGCCCGTCACCCTGAGACATAAGTTGGTAACTCCCGTGTGCCTGTAATTTTACCAGCACTCTTACCTTTCAAAACCGAAACGCAGTAATCCTCACATTACAAGAAATTGCGAAATAAATAAATATTAGACAACATCACATATGTTGCTCTGATCCCAAACTAAGTAACTAAAGCACTTGTGTTATGGAAATCGGTAACAATGACGGTACCACACGCACCCAGACCCGAGAATATCCAAAATTTGTCTACATTGACCCGCCATGTCTTAGGTCCCAGGTTCAATCGGGGATCGAACCCAGGAACCTCAGAGATGGCGACACCATGAAAACCGGTGTGCAAGCTACTTGACCACAGATGTAGGTCTATTCTAAGTTAAATTAAATTTCTTCCTTAAATTCAGGCAAAATTCATTATAATACGAAAAACTTGCTTAACAGCGCACAACATAAATATACAAGCTTTTCTCCTTTTCAAGCACTTTTCTTAACATTTCATTCATTGATAACCGGGAACATTATAATCATGATGTGGAATATGTTTAAGTATAAAATATTTGCATTTTGTATTGCGGCAGAGCAACAATCTTGCAACGGAAACGTCGTGTTCTTAAGTGCGGTTTGTGTCAGAAGATTGAGAGTATTAATATAATATCCCTTATTTTGTTTTAAACCATACCTTTAGACGCCCGCAACATTGTTGAACCGGACTTGAGACACATTTTCTTTATGGCTTGATAATACCAGCCAGTGACTAAGCATTATTGGACGTAACTCCATGACCTCCTCTCGTAAGGCAGTTACCAGATCTATCGACACGGAATTGCATTAAACCGGTCAGAAAAATCTTTATCTCCATGCAATAAGAGCAATAAAGTCGTTATGCGTTTCGCGTCTGAGGTCCGAGCGACAACGAACCAGGTAGTCTTTTTCGCTTTAAATGCATATTAGCATACGAGTTTTGTTGTCCGGCTCAAGTCGGAGTATGAATGTGTGATGATCTCCTAATTCGTTGATACAAATTGGAGACACCATGTGACTTCTTAACATTTTGCATAAATGTTTTCTGATAAACATGATTAATCAATTAATTATCCTTTAGTTCACAATGTAAGAAGTCCTAAAACGAATATCTAGCAGTGGCAAAGAATCCATAGCCAGTCTCTCCTGTCTGACTGTCGTAATTTATTTATTTAAACTTTATTGCATGCAAACAGTACAAATGGCGTACTTAATGCTATTAGGCATTCTCTACACCCCATATCACTCATTCGTAGACCTTGTTTATATCCGAGATCTTCTTAGATTTCGCAGCGAATATCCCCGGTGTGGTACAAGTATACAGAAACAGAATACTAGTACATAATATTTACTTTATAGAACCACGACAATGTCCCGCTGAGGTTATTCCCGGCGCAACACCTTTTTGCATGCTTATCTATCGAATAAATTATCAATGTTAATACTGAGATCACGATGTTAACAGGAATTATGAATAGCAAGTAACTTGTTAGTTTTAGGTGCACCAGATCTAGTATTTTAAACCACTCTACGAACATAATAGACGTAATTTATAAGCAAATAGGGATGGTAAAATATATTACAGAAATATTTATATTATAAAAGGATCGCAATTTGAAGACACACTTTACCTACGAAGGCACAAGTAGACTTTTTCGTATTATACGAGTATTTATCGATATTTACATTGTTTTCGTTAGTTACACTATTTGCGGTGCACAGATACCCTACTCAGGCTTTTGTTGCGCCGTCATGTTTATTAGTACTTTTTTTTTTCGTAAAATTTTAAATAAAAGTAATATTGTACAAGGAACTTTTCAAGATATATTCTCCCTTTTGCCTTATTTCATTCTCGTTAAGAAGGCATAGACATAGAAACTAAGCTTGTCACGTGACTAAAGTGATGATGTACCGAACTGTCTGAGGTCATGAACTCATCTTCCTCTTCTTCTAACTGTTGTCAAATGATGAAAAATTTCTGTTATGACATATTTTGTTATGATCGTAACAAAATATGTCATAACAGAAATTTTTCATCATTATTGATTCTATATAAATGATGAGGATACAAAGGTCGGACGAAGGTCAAAGGTCACTAAGCAAAATTATTTCCGATTCACTTATTCGAACCAGCGCCTTCAGCATACCGTGCCTGACGCTTTCCCAACTGAGCTACGGAACGAATCAGCAGACCTCATGAATTTTTCTATATGTACTTGTATCAGATCTTTGTTTGGTTTTTAACGACTTTTTTCCCATAGCGCCATCTGTGAAAAATCTATGAGAGTATTGCAAGATCTCTGCACATTTTTTCATAATTGAAATATTAATTTGATATATATTTACACTAATCACTACCCAACGGGTCCAGTGCGTAATTTTTTACCTGTCCACAGATATTTTACCTATTTTTGTTGGTTTTAAAGTCCACTTATCTTGTCACGGTTTCAGTCCATTTAAATTATCACGGTTCACATTAAACAAGTGTATGTACATTGGAGCGTGGAAAATGAACCAGGATCTCATGAATAGGGATTTATTAAAAGGCGGACGTTTCTGTTTATAGTAAATGCGTTTGTGCCAGGACCAAGGTCGGCGGGGCAAGCCAGTGACATACAGGGCGGACAGGCGATTTGTAATGCAACTATGTAGAAAGTTGATTCGCAATGGATGTACTTAAAATTAGTGTTAGAGCTTTGGAACTATGGTAAGTATATTTTGTTGATTCTGCGAAATCTGCAGTACTGTTTCGGCATTACCAACTATTTGTTAAGTGCAGAAGTCTCTCAAGTTGCAACAATTATGATGTTGTCTAGCGATGCGTGATTACGAATGATTTCGACATTGACTCGTTGGCAATTATTAACCCGTCATTCGAATGACAAATCAGTAACCTAGTACATTTTTGTATTCGAATGATCATTCATTACTAATCCATAGATTAGAATTGAGCTTAACGTAAATACCGTAGACGTGACGGGGAAAGGGGTAATTTGATATGGACATGGTATGTGGAGTTCCGGCATAACCATTCGACTCATGCACCCGACCGAATGGCAGAGGCTTTCGCTTGGATTCGACATAGGCGAATGATTTGCCGATTCAAATAATTAGTATTAGTAACATTCAAAGTCGCCCATCGGTAATATTGTTGGTAGTAAGATTAGATACAGTCTTATCTATATAATTTTGTAGAACCCTGCCTTAGTCTATTGGATTATTTGATTTTAAAATCGGGACTTAATCGTGTAAAAGGACGTCCCTTCTAGACCATGGGCGTTGCAACACACCCGAAACGTCGAGGTAAATACATTTTTTTATACACGATAGTTTAAATCAATGTATTTATTTATCAACTTTACAGGTGTTAACAATCATTACGCTAAATTATTACTTACAGTGTATTTGCCGATAAACGCACAAATTGTGCTAACGTTTCTCTTGCCCCAAAATATAGAGTAAGAATAACAGTACTTCGTATTTCTTATAAAGGTAATGTGTAACTCGTGATTTCTAGATTTCACAACACTGTCAAAATCATTTTCTTTCGCAATTTGGATTTGGGGCACCGTAGCGACATCTCTTTAAAATCGAACTAATTTGTTTGTCTGTTTTATCGACTGAGAGACTATAGTGCTAAACTCTACATTATGAGTTAAGACTTCAAGTCCCCTTTTGCCCGATGTTACTCTTATATCATATGACCTTACATATTTGTTACTTTTTTTTATTTATTTGTTTGGTCGCCAATAAGTGTTATTTTTATGTATTCTTTTTGTAATGGGACTGGGATGTTCAATAATGACCAGAGGCCCTAAATAAATAAAGCTCTTTGTAGGTCCTAAATTAAAAAAAAACTAAATGGACGTACATTGGTTTATAGGTTAAATACCTGTACTTACATATAATAACATCTTTAACATTGCTACTCCATAAAAATGGTAATGAAAACAAACAAACGCATTTATGGATCCGGGGTCAAAGTTTATATCGTGCAGTGCATACCAGCGAGAAAATCAACAACAAAGGCTCGATATGCGAAGTGCGGGGAAAATATCTTAGATATCGGAAGCAACGAGTGCTTCAATTCTGACACACTCGACTCCATTTATAAATATCATGTCCTTTTATTTACTACAGTCAATGTTCAGCATTTTTCACGTGGTACATTTCAAAATTAAGCTCCATCAATCTCGGTATTATTACAGAGAGCGTGTCGACGGGTCAACCGGGGGTCTGCGGTGTTACATTATCTTATTTTGCACAACATTGCATCTGAGTGAGTGCATCCTCTTCCTTTACATAGAAGGATATTTTACAAGCACTCCGAAAGAGAGCTTTAGCGGAATAATAATAGAAATTTCTATAAATAGTACGAACAAGTCTTGGTTGTAAGTGCGAGGTATAAATAGAGAGTTAAAGAAAAAAATGTTTATCCTTTGAAATATTGACTTTCTTCAGCCTTGTGACAAAGGTTTTTTATGCATAGGATCACCTTTTACAATTTCATTAAATTTTTAATTTAAAAAAACTGCACTCATAAGTACAGGTTAAGTTAGCAACATTTTATATCGTACGTAAAGATTTACCCTGCCCGTGAACCGTGTAACTTATTTTAAAGGTAATATAATAATAAGCCAGAGGCGATGTTCCTGCAAGTGTAGTGAATGCAGGCAGCCAGACAGATTGCAAACTGCTCAGATTATACTGCAACATTGTTGCATTTCGTTAAAATGAATAAATTACAAATCCCTTAGGAGTTCAAAAGTAAAAAAGAAGAAAAGTTTAGCGTATTAATAAACGTCAACCAGCACTTAAGCTACAGCTCCAGATTAAGTTGTAATAAATCAAATGCAGTGCAGTGTATCATCCAAGACGATGACTGTACTTTATTAATACAGGAGAGCTTGTGATGCATCTTGAGATATAAGTGACATCTCTATCTATAAGAGCTCCTAAATACCACATAGAACAACACGATTGTCGTTCACGACTTTTTTGACGTTACGACGACAGACTGTCGTGACAAGTTTGAACGAGAGTCGTCTGACGATAAACAAAACGTCGATGAAAATGTGGCGACAGATAATCGGAGCTTCAAACGATTCTGTCGTGCGAACCACAAGGCGGCTGCCGACGAAATGTCGTAACGATCTAGTGTGAACAGTTAGACACTACAGTCGTTCAACGATAAAAATAAACGTCTACGACACAGTCGCGACAAATAGTCGTTATGGGAACAGGCTAGATGCGACAGTCGTCCAACGAAAAATAATACGTTATGATGAGAACGCGCCCTTACAGTAATATGTAAACAGTTAAGAGAAAATTTAAATTACTTATTTAAATACAGTTAGGATGTAGGAAATGAAACTATTTTTCCGGATTTATATCGCGTATATTTGTTTTTTCAAACAAACCGACGTTTCGGGTCCTTTATAGGTCCCATGGTCACCGTTAAGTCAACCGTGACCATGGGACCTGTAAAGGGCCCGAAACGTCGGTTTGTTTATAAAAAACAAATATACGCGATTAAAATCCGGAAAAAAAGTTTCATTTCCTATGTGTAACAATCGCGAAAACCTAAGAACTCGATATACAGTTAGGACGTTCTGATATTGATATGCACATGTTTTCAAGAAAATATCTAGTTCAAAAATAGAACGTCACTGCGTAACCGAACATTGATGACCTTATACTTAGACAGTTAAATGTAGAATTTTTATTGCAATAGCAAACTTATGACAAAAAACACTGTCCGAATAAAAAAATTGTATCAACAAGTACTGCAAAACTAGAATAAATCCGAATTTACCTAATGAAATATGGTTCTGTACAATCTAAGCAATAACAGCAAAGTTTTTGCAGGGAAATAAAGTTTTTTGCAGTTTTTTTGGTTAGAACCAATTACAAATTCACATTGATAAACCAAAAATAAAAATCATGTATGGTGTAACCAAAATGAATTAAAATTTAAAATAACTCAGGTACAAAACAGTGTACTTCAAAAAGTCAATAAAGTTACTGTTTAATAACGATAACACTGATAATAACGCATTAGGGAAACTCTGTATCGCGGGTGCCATGAACACACACATAGACAACTACAAAGCGGTAGAGCTCCTTGTGAAAGAGTTCGTCCAGGGAAGTACTGACACCTTACCTATTTCTACTGCCAAGGAGTGGTGTGGGCATTATTGCGTTCCGGTTTTGAAGGATAAGGGTGCTGGTGAAATTACAGGGACATAGTACTTGTCAACTTCTGTCCCAGGGTGCGATTTAAGGCTCTGAGTGCCACTGCAACTGCTATGGACAGGCGTGTAGCTTACCATCAGGTACACGACTTGCTCGTCCCGACAGTAAATATTATAGAAAAAAAAACTACAAATTACTCCTAAACTCACGAGAGAAATAAATGTAGGCCATACAAATATTTCTCCCGGCCCGGGAATCGCACCCACGAACTCTGCGTGGCAGACCAACATGGTAACCATTCGACCCCGGAAGCAGTTGTCTGTAAGTTAACAACTCATCGAGATCAATTTATGTTGTCCAAACACGATAGTTTTACTGTTGTCATAGTACCTACATAGTAATGTAATCGGATATTTTTTTATTTTATTTATTTTTGTTTTTTTAATACCAAGTGACGGGACGAACAAGTCGTGCGCCTGGTGGTATCGACACGTCTATCCATAACAGTTGCAGTGCCACTCAGAGATTTAAATCGCAAAAATCGTAGGGGCACTGCGCCCTTCACCCCGAGACATAAGCTGACAAGTCTCATGTGCTTGTAATTTTACCAGCACCCTTCAAAATCGGAACGCAGTTATACTCACATTACCGCTTTGCGGTAGAAATAGGTAGGGTGTCAGTACTTCCCTGGATGAACTCTTTCACGAAGAAGTCTCAATGTAACGGGCGCAGTTGTAGCGCCCCTCAGATCTTTGCGATTTAAAACTCTTGAGTGGCATTGCAACTGCGTGTCGCTTGCCACCAGGCGCACGACTAGTGCGCCCCGTCACCAGTATCATAAAAAAACAATGGTACACAGAGCTCCATAAGTATAACTTCCCTCTTTTTGCATCGGGGGTTAAATGGATATTAATGCACTAAAACAATAAAAAAACGCTAAATGTATCTTCGATTTTTACGTAGTCTGAATAAGATTTCACGTAAAGATTGAAGATATCAAGGAAGAGGTATTAAGTAGATATTTCAACGCGTACAAAAGTACTTTTTAGATAAATTATTTGATTTGCAATCAGATTCAATCATGATGTAACTTTGTAACATTAAGACAAAAACGCTTCCCAGTATTAAATATAATGCGAACATTATAATGCGAACATTCTTTGAGGGTTTTTTAAACTTATTTTTAAACTTTCCAAGTCTGAGCAGATTTTAAAAAATGTAAAAAAGGGGATGATTTGAAGACTGCGTTTTGAGTCTTAAAATAAATTTTACTTGACGACTGTGTGGGTTTCTATACGGGTGATTGGACTTCACAAACTAATCATGTTAGGGTTCCCGTAAACAGAGCTTTTGGAGGCAAATCGCAAATTTATAAACCTATGTTGACCCATTATGCAAATTTATCAGAGAAACATTTATACACATTCTCCAGATGGCGCTACGGCAAAAATGTCGTTAAAAAAACCAAAACAAAGATCTGCAACAAGCACATAAAAAATTTCGTTGGATCGGCTGATTCGTTCCGTAGCGTAGTCGGGAGAGCGTCGGCCTGGTATGCCGAAGACGCTGGTTCAAATCTAGCCGGATCAAATGAAATTTTCTCTGTGTTAGATCTTTGTATTAATAATTATAACTAAGTAGTGGAGTAATTTCACAAAAAATAATTGAATATCAAATATTTAGATAAATAGTGAGGGATGATGTGACACAAAACAAGTTTATGATCAACAAGCATCGATCTTCCGTAGTGCTAAAACTTTCTGCATTCCCCAAGTTTCCCCATGTGTCTTGTCAGCTAATCACAACCATGTTGGATTTCCTAAGACAGTGCTTATTTTATTTTATAGTACTATCACATCGTACATAATATAATAACATTTAAACATACAACATTACTGTGTACTTAAATTTCCAACAAAAGGGTAATGAAATAAAATTATATTAATAATTAATAAGTACACCTTTGAGTAGCAGTAGTTCCTTGTGAAAGAGTTCGTCCAGGGAAGTACTGCCACCTTTCCTATTTGTGTCGCCAAGCAGTAATTTTCAACATTTCAGTTTTGAAGGGTAAGGGTGTTGGTGAAATTACAGTCAACTTATTTCTCAGGGTAGACGGGCGCAGAGGCCGTGCCCCTCAGGTCCTTGCGATTTAAAGCCCTGAGTGGCACTGCAACTGTTATGGATTGGCGTATAGCTTACCATCAGGCGCACGACTTGTTCGTCCAGTCACTTAGTATCATAAAAAAAATTAAAACTTCTCATTAACAATTATATCTAGGTTACCTGTTTCCGTAAAACCCGAATGATATTATTTAAAAAAACCTCTACTGTTTGGGTTTGAGTATAAAAAAATTTAAAAAGTTTTATAAAAATATTTTTCGTGTCGTGAAACGTCTTGGCTCTGGATTACACTATAAACGGTGCTGGCCTAACAGATTGGCGTTTGGAATCAGCTCTTCCTTTCTGTATATTGTGCCTTATACTTCTTACAGTTAAATCTCTATTCGCAAACGATTTCACTTCATCGTACCGGACCCTAATATAAGTTACCTTTACCTAAAGAAAGATAAAATATTCTCATTCGTATAAAATCCATAAAACCCGATACAACCTCGGTGATTTGTATTTATCTCTGTCATTATTGCGAAATTAATGCCTGCAGTATAATATTTTTATTATTAATATTAAGACATCACGACCGTTCATAATTTTTGGAGAAGCCATTAATTTTATATTAAAGAATAATTTATCATGCGCTTTAAAAAAAAAGAATTTAACATATTCCTGAGTAATTCAAGGTCAGATGCAGACGAGATTTTTAACGAAAAGACTTCTTAGTGATTCCACAAACGGAAGGCGTTCACGTGTTCTGCATTCATTCTTGTTTGCTGAAATCTTATATAAGTATGACGATGCGGACTTTTCTGTTATCAGTATCATTAATCATGCCTTCTTGAATATAGGAGTAAGAAAGGGATGATAGGTTCATTCAGGAAAAGGGCAAGGGCCTTGTATAAGATTGAGACTTTCATGTTATCACTAATTAAATAGTAGTTAACAATTAACCGATGAATGATGTATGAGGCCTAGGACCTGCCTCACGCCTCCATTAGGTTAGGTTTGTGGTACAAGTTGCAAGAGCGACAGCGGTCGCGAAAACTATGACACAAAAAAGTTTATGTTGTGGTCTGTGTATTCTATATTATCACATGAAACTCATAAATATAATAAGAACTACATGAAACAAATTATGTAATTTTTAAGGGAAATTTTGTAACTCTCATATTAAGCATAAAAGTTATCGATTAATTTCGTAAATTTCGTACATATTATAATTTTGAAACCTCTGTCCAGGGCGATATAAAGTGACATGAATTGGAGCAAAGAACTATATAGTACAAATTCGGTCTTTTTTCTCATAAGAAACAAGTGGAGCTAAAGATATCCCAGTATTCAGCAGCTGTAGAATATTGTAAAGATGACGTAGTGGTAGGATTCATCCGGGTTTTACGGAAATAGGTAACCTAGATATAATTGTTAATGAGAAGTTTTAATTTTTTTTTTGATACTAAGTGATGGGATGAACAAGTCGTGCGCCTGATGGTAAACGACACGCCTGTCCATAACAGTTGCAGTGCCACTCAGAGCATTAAATCGCAAAGATTTGAGGTACACTGCCTTTGCGCTGATCATCCTGAAACATATGTAATTTCACAAGCACCCTTATCGTTCAAAATCGGAACGTAGTAATGCTCACATTACTGCTTGGCGGCAGAAATAAGTAAGGTGGCAGTACTTTCCTGGATGAACTCTTTCACAAGGAGCTCTACTGCTACTAAAATTAATGGCCTGTAACTTTACTTCAAATATTAACTTTGTGACGATGTGACCTCCTTACATCGTCATCCCATCTTTTATAAAAAGATCGTCTTTTCTCCGGTTCCTGGCTCCTCGTTTTTGAATTTTCAATCGTTCTATAATAATTCCATTGCCTCGCTATTGTTTTTGTTTCGTTCCATCGTCACTCTTTGCCCTTTCTCGTTAATTTTTTGAATCGTTTACCAGTTACCAAAAACCTCTTGTGCGATAATCATTTTAAAGATCACAAATATTAATAAAACGGGAATAATATTTATAAAACTGGATTTACTACTTTTTCTTTACCCTTTGAATTTTGAGCTTTAAACGTACTAAGCAAGATGTATAGAGGCTGCGGAGGCTAAGACTACTACTCTCCTGCTACATTACAATCCTACTACTACAGTACCAGTAGCGGTACACGCTTTCAACTTTATATCTAAAAAGGCAACCTTTTAATTGCAGAAGCACACTGACGAGTGACAAAATTTAACATACAAAGTGGTCAACAATGCAATCGTCTATTTCTGTAAAAGTTGAAAACGACTGAAGGTTAAACTTAACAAACTAGTAATTATATTTTAACAATGTACGTATATACCTACATCTGTACGTGTAGTTGCTTTCCGTGAAATGTTCACGCACCTTGGTACAAGTGTAAAGTCAACATGTACCACGTTTCAAGTGGATAACGATGACCACTCAACTGACATTATGCTAATACCGATACGAAAACACAGTATCTTGACACATAAGGGTACGTACAGATCTGGCGAATGCGCCTCAAATGCGCCTGTTTGCAAAGACTCGCGAGCTGTACACGAGCATTACGTGGTGCGATCTGTTCGCGCGCCGCTCGTGCGCCACATGTAATAACGTGTAATTACCGTGATCGCGGCACATTCGCCAGATCTGTAAGCACCCTTACAGACAATGCGCTTGTATGAATGGGAATTCACACCACGATTTCGATGTTGGAAAGAAGTTAAAAAACGAAATTTGGGATAGTCTTGACGTTACTTAGAACATTGACGGAAAAGTGACACAAGAAGTTAAATATCAATGATACGCATTATAACATCGGGTTGGAATGGCCGCCTGGTGATGGTCTAAGGGAACATCACGGATCGTTGACCCCGTGACTCTTTATGCGTCATGTCTCAATTGCCAAATTCCTTCGTAAACAACAACTGAAATTATGTTAGATTTGCGGTGTTTTAACGAGAAAAGAAAGTGTTTGGAGTGTCCAGGAATTACGTGTGAATACAAAAGAAAATAAGTGTATATATGTCCACATTTACATTTTATCAATTATAAAGTGACAAATAGGAAATGAAACTATTTTTCCGGATTTAAATCGCGTATATTTGTTTTTTCAAACAAACCGACGTTTCGGGCCCTTTACAGGTCCCATGGTCACGGTCATGGTCATGGTCAAAAAACAAATATACGCGATTTAAATCCGGAAAAATAGTTTCATTTCCTATGTGTAACAATCGCGAAAACCTAAGAACTCGATATAAAGTGACAAATTTTAGCGAACACTAGTTGTTCACAAAGAAGTTTACTACATCGTCCATCTCTCGGTAACTCTAAAGTGTTGAAGGGTAATTTATTCACCTGTTGTTTAAAATGAAAAATAGGAGCACGTTTGACCGCAAGCTCACTTGATGTTCAGCGGCGATACGATTGAGGATGTGACAGTATAATGATGATACAGTACAATTATACGCGTTTGTCTAAAAAATACCTGTCCATTCTAATATGGAATAATCCGAAATTGTAGACAGTGTATTCCATTTCTTTACCATGCCCTTATATATTGGTCAAGTACATAAGAATAACTTAATACACAAAAGTTTATTATTTTTTTAACTGCCTCGGCGGCCAAACGGTTACCATGCCGGACTGCCACGCAGAGGCCTCAGGTTCATATCCCGGGCCGGGAAAAATATTTGTATGGCCTACATTTATTTTCCTCGTGAGTTTAGGTGTAATTTGTATATGATGTGTCCCCATGGCACCCGCGGCATAGGGTTTCCCTATTGCGGGGCTATGTTGAAGTGTGTGCGTTATTATTTTGCGATTTGGTAGCGGTCAATATAGTAGAAATACTTTTTTTTTTTCAAATAATAGTAATAACAATGTAAATGTAAATGTACAAAAGACAAGAGAAACAAAAGACATCATAAATTTGCATGAATCAACTTTTATATTGCAAGCAGCTTCTGTGGCAAAAGACTACATATGTCATTCCCACCACAGCATGCAGTCACGATAAAAGACCTTTAAGGTAACGAACACGGGTAATGAAAAAGTAAACGTTTTTTGAAAAGACCAATAAATCGTAAATAAAGATGCTAAAAAAACGATGAATACTCAATCAACTAAGTAATAACTAGTCTCGGAACTACTCGGAAGTCGCAAAAATAAATCTCCCAAGATAGATGAAGTGCAATAAATAAGCGCAAAGTGAGCGCAGTGATGAAATATTAAATGTGGGCTCATAACACGGCCCGTTCCCGTTACCGCACGCTGCGCGCTGGCAATTTCGCCATTTGTCCGGGGTCTGCGGCGAGATGCATGGCATGTTATGGGTTAAATACAAAAAAGGGGTAATCTTTGATGTATCTCTTAGAATGTCAAAATATTTTTAAAACAATGTGGTGCAACTTCTTTAAAATACTGCAGGGCCATGAATGTAGACCTATCTACCTAAAACTTTAAGCGACTGTTAGACTGTTGCGCCAGTTTTTACTTTGGATTTTGGAACCAATTTTTCTCCTTATATAACAGGAAAAGCATAATTTGTACTTAGATACACATACCAGCATTTGAGTTCATAAACAATAGCACAGATGTTTTTGTAATTTTACTTTGAAGTAGTCCCACGTAAAAGTAAAGTAACTAAACTTTTTTATAGACAATATGCATATCATAAAGAACCCTGGGTAAATGTAAAGATATCTCATATTCAAACATTACCCGTGCCAATAGACGAGGTTTTCCAGTGCAACTTAGTTGTACCAGCATGGCCAGTCGCGTGTTTTACACATCATAAAACTTAACTTGTATGCTACGAGCGGATATCACTGATATTATTATGTATAGGTACTACGAAAGATTTTTTAAATATTTTAACCTTTATTGTATCTTTGCTTATTACCATTACGGATGGTTATGCAAACTTTGACCATACCCCATTTTGCGCACAAGTGCAATATACAGTCTTTGACATTTATTTTTTTTTTCGTAACAATAGACAGGAGTATGTGTGTATTTGCTAAAACATTCATACAACATTGACTTTGTGTACAACATAATTAACGCAGACACTCAACATAGCCCGGGAACCCCTGTGTCGCGGGTGTCATGGACTCACACATAGACAACCACAAATTACACCCAAACTCACGAGAGAAATAAATGTAGGCCATACAAATATTTCTCCCCGCCCGGGAATCGAACCTGGGAACTCTGCATGGCAGTCAGGCACAGGTAGTTATTCTAATTCTAATTTCTTATTTAAAAGTTTGCAAACACAACAAAACTTAGATTTAACAAAATAATACGTCCTGTACCCTGAATTGTACCGGTTTATATGCTCGGGCAGTCGTATCTAGTAATTTAGTTTAACGTCGTGTCTTGCACGTCGTAATTCAAGTTGAACGAGCGCTTGTCATATTGGGCACATCATGGGTTATTACCGTATTTACATTGATTACGGCTTGATACAGTCTGATTACGGCTCGATTATGGCCCTGATTACAGACGTTATCTTACACAGACCTTATCATCAGGCGGGTTATTTACTGCATAAACTCTTGCCGCATTTAGATTTAATAAACGGTAACGTTTAATAAGTTGATTCTTCAATACTCGCTACAGAAGTCACTTAATGCAAGTTTAGTGCACATGCACGCCGTAAAATATATGTTTTAAAGAAACCTACAATTATTTTCTTTCAAAAGTACAGCTATAAAATTTTAATTTTACCAAAAGCATCCCAAAAGCTCTCTGGTTTAACTGCGGAGGTACCGAGGAGGCGCGGAGGTACTGACGAGGTGATTGCGCATGTTCAGAAGAACAGGGTACGTGATATTACGCTTACACTAAATTTTCATTTATATTTATTTCACAATTTAAAGAATATTGAATTGAACTAAGTTTTCACTTCACTATAACATTTATAATCAATCAATCTCAATGGAAATTGCAATACAAATATTTTATGTTGAATTACTCATTTTCTTCAAGGTCCTATAACCAATACGATCTTTGCATTAAACATTGCATGAAAACTTTTAAAATGCACTGTCGTTTTAAGACCTGATTTATAGTATTCCGACGATCGTAGGACCCGAATTGAAATGGTATTATTAAAATTAAATCCTTGTCCGAATGATGGATGGAAACATCAAAGTCCCTTTCGGAGGAAAAACTTTGAATGACTCAAATAACCCTGGCATTTTTAAAGTTGACAAGTTAGTATTGGAACCTGAAATGATATCGCTAATATTGCCTTCTGACATCGATATTTGTGTTGAAGGAAATTATTTATTTAAATTCCGCAAAATGTGGAGGGTCCATATCTAAAATGTCAGACTTTTTAACACATTAATAAAGTGTGACAAATGACTAATTATAATCCAGTTTATTTAAATTAGAGGTTTGACTTTTTTGGGCCAGAGATAAAAGATTTGTTTTAAACATATTCTTTTATCTAAGGAATTCTTAAAGGTCGCATTTGGTCAACATAGTCGTGTTGTTTTCCTGTTATTAATATAGACCGTCGTTTTTTACTTACAGACCATCGAGAAGTACACGTTTGGGGCAAGATGTAGTGTTTGCTTGTTTGGAATCAAAGAGACATGATTTTCATGTACGTTTCATTCCGCCCATTGCAGATGATAAAGACAACGAAAAAAACCAAATATTTGCGGAAGCGGCTCAGAAAGGGAATAATATATAGGGTATGACAGAAACGCTTAAAGGACATGAGCAGAGTCGTCTACTAGGGTATTGCATTCCAGTTGCACTGCGATCGCTAAACCTTAGGGCGCGTTCCCATTAAATCGTGACGACAGATAGTCGTGTAGTTTAGTGTCGTGGTTTGTACAGGGTGGGGCAACATAACTTCCTTTTTTCAGAACTTAATAAAACACATTGTATGAATCAGAAATTCTGTATTTGGTTTTTATAATGTAGGAACATATTTAAAGTTTTGTTTTACTCAGTTTTGAAGATCAAATCAGGTAGGTGACGTCTCCCATTCTCCATACACTGCGTAAACCGATTTCTGGCGCTTGTCATGACTCTTGCCAGCATAGCAGGGGTTATGTAGGCAATTTCTTCCTGGATGTTCGTCTTCAAAGCTTGTAGGGTCCTTGGACGGTTCACATAAACACGGGATTTCAAAAAACCCCATAGAAAAAAGTCACAAGGGGCCAAATCGGGAGAGCGAGCCGGCCACTCCAAATCGCCCCTAATGGAGATGAGGCGCTCTGGGAAGTGTTCCCTCAAAACAGCCATCGATGCTCTTGAAGTGTGAGCCGTTGCACCGTCTTGTTGGAACCAAATGTCCCCTAAGTCCAACTCATCAGCCGTGGGAAAAAAAAATCCTCTAACATGTTTACGTACCGGTCTGAATTCACTGTCACCGTAACTTCATTTTCCTCAAACAACCAGGGACCAATAACTCCAGCAGACGAAATTGCACACCACACTGTGATTTTAGGTGAATGCAAAGGCCTTTGATGCAATTCTCGAGGATTGTTGGCAGCCCAGTAACGCATGTTTTGTTAGTTGACGGATCCACACAAATGAAAATGGGCTTCATCATTAAAAAAAACAGTAGTGTCCTCAGGAACGATTTCGAGAAGAATCTCACACGCGTTCCTCCGAGATTTGAAGTCACGTTCAGAAAGTTCCTGCACAATCGCCATCTTGTAAGGATGGAAATGAAGATCATCATGAATAATTCTCCTCAGGGAACGATTGGAAAATCCAAGGGCAGACGCATGTTTTCGCCTTAATAGCCTTTTAATAGGCCTATTTTCCAGCAGAGCCTACACGGTAAAAACAGATTACTTAGAAAAAGACAAAATTCTTTTTATGAAGACAAATTTATTAAATCCAACAAAACGATCTTCTCCCTATAGACGCTAGAGAATAATTACTTGATAATAGTAAAAAAACGTCTCAAAAGTGTATTTTCGTTACAAGACAGAAATATTTAATCCAAGAGCAAATTAATTTACTTCAAGTCACAAAGCCACTCTAGATTCAACAAAATATTTATTTGTTACTAGAAATGTCCGATTTTGATTTGAAAAAAAAAAAGAATGAAAAATTGAGAGGTACTTAATTATTTGACTGAAGATTTATGTTTTCGAATATCAAAAAGGATAAATTTACAGGGTTATGGACCCAACAGTGCCAAACCTTAAAGTAGCAGAAATAGGATGGAAATATGGAATCTTCTCAAATACTTAAGGACCATCCAGTACCGTATAAACGCTACAGAGCGGCAGAAAGCACTAACAATCCCAAATATATGAGATGACTTTATACTATTGAAGTTAACAAAACGATAGCGCGTTTCAGAGTACATCTAATGCCATCTAGCAGTGGCGTGATGGAACTAATTGCATGTTATACTTGTTACAAGTGTAGTTTGATTTCATGCTGTAACCAAATTTCTTAAATTATGACTATAAAGAACACCCTAACAAACTAGAGATACTACGTATTGTTTCTTTGGATAAATGACTGTTTATGATTTTTATGATTACAAGCACAAGTAAAAGTAATCGTTACCGCTTGCGCCTTCGGCGACATGTCACGACAAGATTGACTATGAAAACGCAACGAAATGTTGCTTTAAGAATATACTCTAGAATTTAGAATATTAATCTGAATAGCAAACTACTTCTTTTTTTGATTAAGAATATATTTTCTTAAAATACACCCAAGAAATTTTGAATTCATTTAAGATTATTTAAATTTGATGTAAGAGGTAAAAATTTCTTGATATAAGTAATGTCCAATTAATTGATTAGAAATGAAATAAAATCTTGAAGTGAACGTATTTGTCTCAAAGTTAGAATAAAGTTAAGAGTAAAATTGTATTAGAAAAAGATAAGCAGTATTTTTGTAGTGACAATATTTTATTACTTTTAATAAATATTTTTTCAGAATTAGCAAATATTTTGAGAAATTGCTCTTTCTTATTAGTAGAAATCCTTTTTTTCTGTGTATGTCGAACGGTGGATAAATAAGTTGTGGTATGATAAGTGGAATATACAACAATATCCAAGTATGCGTTTTTTTCAAAAGACCGAATATGGAATATGTAAGACAATAACACTAATTACCCGGTTTCAAATTAGGGAATTCCCTAATTTCGTACCAAGATAACAGTTTTACAAGTTAAGAAATATTAACACTCAGAATAATAAAAAAAAAACTATAGCGTTATTTCGTCTGGCCAGACAGACAAATAATTACGATGCGACGTCACCGTCTGGACAGTAATGGCGGGGCAGCGCCTAACGTGCGCATCAAAAACGAAGAGCGCGCAAATTGTTTTAAATGGGCAGGTAAGCCCACGCGCCCGCGCTGCCTGATCTACAGAATACAGATTTGGATGTAAATAGTGCAAAAAGAATTTTGGATTTAGGGTATCGAAGATAATATTAATATCTGCACAATTATAAAATGACGTAAATATCACTTAACTATAGTAGTATTGGTTCGGAGGGCAAGAATATAGGCATGTATTTTTATTATAACTATGTATAATTATTATCTAATAAAAATTTATGGGAAAATTTTACGTACAAGTTTTTTTTTCGAAAATAAAAAATAAAAATCCTTTTCATTGACAATTTTTTTCCTTCACATTTTTTTCCGAAAATCGTTAAACAGATACTTGTATTTCTTATCATCTAAATAAAACTACTCAAGCGAATACGTGACTGCACAGAACCCTCAAAATTTAAACAATGCTTGACATTTGAGGCCCGATGTTTCCCGCAAGGTTAAAGATATCTGCGGTCGCGACTAATTACTCACGTCAAACTTCAAATGGAGACATAATTCATGTCAGATACCTACTTTTGAATCTTGTCAAATGACCATACTACGGCCACGGTAAGGTGATATTATTTTAAACACCTAAAAAAATTAAATAATATAATAACATATACAGTAAATATATATATCATTTCTTAACTTCCTTTGAGTATTGTAAAAAACGAATAGAGGCTAAATGCTTAAATACGCAATAGAACTTCTCGTCGTGTATTAAATAAAAGGTTAACTGTGTAAAATGATCGCAAACCGTCTGCCAAATTTAATCATCATATCTTAGCCGCCATATATATGGCCTAAACACTCGCCTGAAAGAAGACCCGAAGAAAGAATAGTTGATGTTGTTGATTGATTGATTGACATATTACTGTTTACTGTTGTTGAAATACTGCTCCAGAGTAATAATATAAACAAATAAATATAGTATATTAGAGATCACCTCGGAATAGTCGTGTACAAGACAATCAAACTCAAAATTGATATATAATTGATGTACTTTCGACTCTGACCGCATGGCTAACGACTTAATGCTAACTAGTGACTGCCTGTCGACGATGTGATTTTGATACTTTTTTCTGTTATGTCAAGTGGACCGTGCCGAATAATAACGTTGAACGGAGAACCCCCAACTTTTCACAGCTTCACAGTATTTGGAGATTAAGGTGAAGTAAGATCTAAATTAGCAGTTTTGACGTATTTCGAACACAAGGAAAATCGGCTTTCGTATTAAAATATACGAATTCAGCTTGTTTTTTTTTTTAATTGATAACGAAAACAAAAGGTACAGGCAATGAACTATGTGATCCGAAATACAACTGACTAAACTTCCCTCGAATAAAACACAAAGATCCGTAAAATTTTAATTTTTCATATCGTCGCCTTACTTTTTCAAACTCGTGTCTTAAAGCACAAGTTACTGAAATGCAAAAAAATTGATTGTACATACAAATTTTGCAGGGTCACATTTCCTTCATATTCACACACTGGCTTTTACCTATTCTTAAAGTAATGCATCCAAATTAACACTCTTGATAAGAAATTTAAAATAAATTCTTGTCTATAAAAAAAATAATTATAAGATACGAGTTTACGAGAGTGTCGATATTCATCTACGGAAAAATCAGTTTCGTTCGTTTGTTATTAAAGATATTTCAATGGAACTTTTCTCTCTCGTGTTCCGTAATAAATACGTTAGGAACCTATGGGATAATTTTACAGCAACAGAATATATTTTATTTCTAAAAGGCAAATGTTTAAATATCGTGCAATGAATCTCTCGTTACCATTTCGCTTTAAGCAAGAATATCGCGACACCCTTCATAGAAATAATCAGATAGATTTTGCAATTAGATTTCTTTACCTGTAGAAGAAATCCGCTGACTGCAGGTTAAGAAATAGTTTTACAATATCGAGAATACACCAGTTACAAAATAGTAATGCGAATTTACAATTCCACAAAAATATTAGCATGGAGTATCAATTCATACATATTAACTTTAGCACATATTTAAAACTGTAGATGGCGATTGAATAGAATAAAAAATACAAAGTATTCAATCTCGAAAATTTGAGAATACATTAATACATTTGATACTGTTATTTAGTATGTCATAGAAAATATAAAAAAAGAAATGCAAAACTATTTAAATAACATTTTAGGAATGTTCCATTGAAATTTATTTACAATAAATTATGATAATTGATGAAAACAGTAAACTGTGAAAATAGACAACAAATCAAACGTTTGTCAATTTGTTAGTTTGCAGTTAATTTTTAATATACATATATATATATATAGTAATTTTTATAATATAATAAAAATAGATGGCATTTCTTTAAATTTCTTCTCGAAACTATGGAACGTTTTAGCTCTGATTTCTACTTTACAATATCAAAAGTACACACATAGCTTCTTTGTGATTTTGTTATATGTTATTGTAAATATAATCAATGCCTGAAAAAGAGCACAATAAGTATAGATTTAGTAACCTATATACTAAACCAATAACAGCAACCTCGACAAAAAATATAATTGCTGCCATCTGTTGGCTTTTTCGAATACTAGTACAATCGCATCGCGGGTACCACCTATTGATCAGCGTTAAGAATCAAACTAAGTGGAGTTACGGGTGCGATGTCATATGATGATGTAATATGTCATATATTTGTATGAGATGGGTATCTGTACTAATATAGTACATTACATTGGCTACGATGTTAGTAACAATCTATAAAACACAACTTACGCAAGGAAAATGTAAAATGCGACACGATCTCGATCGTACAAAAAGACAATACAAAGTACTCACGGGTTCTGTATCTCCCTGACTATCCTTGCCGAGTCCTTCTCCCTTCGACCAGCCCATCTTCTCCAGAAGTTTGAAACCTTTGTTCTCCGGAGCTATGGACCTGTCAACGAAATGACCGGTTCGCAAATTTATGTCTGTAGATAGTGGCTACTCTTTCTATGAGTGCCTCTACCATGAGTTTGCACAGTGACAGTCTACAGAAAATACTACACATTTTTAACCGACTTCAAAAAAGGAGGACGTTCTCAATTCGACTGTATGTTCTTATTTGTTTATTTTTTGTATGTATGTTACGCGATAAGTCCGGTATTTGTGAACCGATTTTCATGATTCTTTTTTTTGTTGGAAAGGGGGTACTTCCATAGTGGTCCCATTTCATTTTGAACAAAATCATCCACCTTTAAGGGTGCCTGTACACGCGTGAAGATTCATTTTTATAAATAGCGCCTAACTTTAATTTAGGAGCAATTATTTTAATGGTTGATTTTGCTATTTCTCCAATTCAAGGCGTTTTTCTCTCGATATACTTTGAGTAGTGAGAACCGATTATTATTATCTTCAGTGTCAAGTCCCGTATAGTAGTGAACTAGGGGATATTTCAGTAAAACTTAGCAAATAGACGTAATTCCACGTACTTCTGAGGTTGGTTTCTTTAGTACTCTGTATTGAGATTATTCTACGGTAAATTGTACAGCGCCCCAGTTGTCACAAGATGAAGTAACAATTTGTAAACTCATGGTAAATGGCCAGTTCAGTCTGACTGTTTATTGGTTTGAATAATACCATACATATTCACATATGTATGGTATTGGTAATGGAGGTAAAATGTATGTAATTGACAAAACTAACGTTTCAACATCTGTGCTCTGTGTTTTCTCGGAATGGTGCGTAGATCCCACAGTTTCCCTTCGCGCCTTAGCGCGATCGTTGTATGTCCCTTCTTCGATCATGAGTGGCTCGGGCGCATATTTGTTCTTCAAACGAGCTAGTTCGAGTTGATGCTGTTTTTGAACGCTGCATGTCCTGGTGTAGGCTGCCTTTTCTTTTTCTTGTGCTATAAGAATATAGCTTCTTAAAGCTCGATAAATCGAGGGTGACGTGAAAGGTAGTGCCTACCGTCATTGAAAAAGCTCCTGAGGAATATCATGCTCGCCGTATATCGTTACAATGTTTCATGCCATATTAGGCTAAAGTTTTGGTGATGGGGCGAATCGGGATTTTAACAAATGAACGAACCCTTATGTTGTGGATATTCCAAGGATTCGCATGAAGCATTTCGCTTCCACAATTATACAATATAAGCTTTACATATCTGGAAAGTATTCGACACCTATGTGACTTATTCCCCGATCACTATAACTTGGGCATTTTCAAGACGAGAGTGGGAAAGCATTATTTAGGTGTGCATGCTCCATTGTCGACTTCGTCGTCACTTTCCGTCAGGTGAAATAGAAGTCAAAATGTACACTTATATATTTTATAAAAAAATATTAGTTTACATATCGACTGTGAACTGGCAACCGGTACTATCCCAATTTTGACAACTTTACCGGTTGCCAGTTCACAGTCGATATTTATGTTTATTTATACACAAAAGGTATTATCTTACTTTCCATAAGCAGTCCGGGTTCGCAATGTCCACACGTGTCGTTCCCCGGATGTATGTGACAGAGCAACTTGGTTTCCCCTAGTTGTATTATACTGCCATGCACAATCTGAAAAGATTTCAATGCAATGTGCCAAACGGTGTGGTTACACTGATAACCGGGTCCGAAATTAGAGAATCCCCTCTAGATACCATGAGTACCAGAGATGCAGAATGCATTCCAGGTCACTACACAGAACACCCAGACTAGTACCTAACTAGAAAACGTCATTTCTCAAATTGACTCTACCGGGTAAAGAAGCCGGGTATCGTTGGGCCGACGAGACCGTCAAATATAAGCTCCCCAGTTTCAGCATGATATAAATGTGAAGTTTTTTTATGATACCAAGTGGCGGGCCGAACACGTGCGCCTGGTGGTAAGCGACACGCCTGTTTATAGGTGATCCAATGCAACTTAGAGCTTTAAACTTCAAAGATCTGAGCCCGTCACCATGAGACACAAATTGATAAGTCCCATGTGCCTGTAATTTCACCAGCACCCCTCGAAATGGAACGCAGTAATGCTCACATTACTGCTTGGCGGCAGAAATAGGTATGGTGGTAGTGCTTCCTTGGACGAACTCTTTTACAAGGAGATCTACTGCTACTAATCGTTATCGAATCAAGATCGTCAACATAGCTGGTAGAATAAGAAAGCTAAAGTGGCAGTAAGCTGAATTTATCTGTCGAAGAACTGACAACCGATGGGGGAAACGAGTTCTTATAAGTAATGTATGTATTGGTATCTAGAGGTATTATCTATTATTCGATCACCTAACATGATATCGCAAACAAAAAATCAGTTCTAAGACTACAAAATACAAAATTGTTCACGATTAAAATCGTTTGTCTTTGTAAAAACAATTCTAGCTATATAATATAATATAACTAACTATTTATAATCAAGGTAGACCTTTGACTCACTTCCATAGGGTCACTGACGACCTGACTCTGTGACATCTGCAAACCGTTGAGTAGCGTTCCGTTTTTCGAGCCGAGGTCTGTCGCCATATACATACGACGCTCCATGTCGTATTTAATGTCCAAATGATTCTACGACAAAATTATATTAAATATTTCACATTTGCACCAAAATATTTGTCATCTGATACGAGATAGGATAAGAATTGACTCGCTTTGCCTACCATCTCACAACAACATTTCTAAATTTGCCTATTGAAAGCATAACAATCAAATAAATAATAAATATTAGACAACATCACATATGTTGCTTTGATTCCAAAGTAACTAAAGCACTTGTGCTATGGTAGTCGGAAACAACGACGGTAGCACAACACTCAGACCCGAGACTATATAGAAAAGTTAGTTTTCTACACTGACCCGGCCGGGAATCGAATCTGGGACCTCATAGATGGCGACACCATGGAAACCTGTATGCAAGCCGCTCGACCACAGAGATCGTCAAAATACGCATTAATAATAACTATCACAATTCACGTCACTTAGCATATCACATGCAGCGTAGTAAACAAAATTAGCCTCTATGCAAAGGTTTTCACTTTTTAAAATTGAATATCTGGGCTGGGAAATGAACACATATTGCAGTATTTCACAATATCACATACTTACTCTCGACACATTTTGTTCTTTCAAAAGTATAGTATGCTGATTCCCCTCTCTGCCGATGGTGCCTCCATCCTTAGTGACGAGGAACAGACTGCCTACTTTCAGTTTGGATAGGTTTGTTTCGCGCACAATGATGCGCATGCACGGAGGGTGGTGTTTGGCTACAGTATCTGTGTTCAAAGACAATACCTATAACTTAAAATCAAAATATTTCTTTTTATAATGTCAAGTGAAGGGACGTACAATTCGTGCGCCTGATGGTAAGCTACCTTATGGTAAGTCCATAGCAGTCGCAGTGCCACTCAGCGCTTTAAATCGTAAGGATCTGAGGGACACTGCTACTGTGCCTGTCACCCTCAGACAGGTTGACAAGTCCCATGTGCCTATAATTTCACCAGCACATTTACCTTTTAAAACCAGAACGCAGTAATGCTGATATTCCTGCTTGGCGACAGAAATAGGTAAGGTGGCAGTACTTCCCTGGACGAACTCTCACACACGGACGAACACAAGGAGAAAAGATCTGTTGACTAGAGTTGTTCAGATTGGTAACGAGCTTGGTACAGTTTGCAGCTCTAGTTCTATAACTATTCACAATATTCGATAATGCAGAGCTGTAGCATACCAATGATTCGAATATAACGCGTGACGCATGTGTCGAGCTCTATACAAATATGTCTGAGTTGCTAACATGGTTAAGAAATTCATCCTTATTATACTATAAGCACATGTAGACACCCAAGCACCCAATTTACCATCATCGCTAGCAGTAGCTGTACTAGCATTTGATTCTTCATCCGATGAGTTTTCACTCTCAGTATCACTGCATTCCCCATCTTCCATTTCTTCTTTCACCTCTACATTTTCCGTTTCATTGTTTTCTTTATTTTTTTGTAGAGACACATCTTTGTCTTTTTCTTCGCCATCTTTTGTAGGACTTTCTGAAGTTTGCTTGTCAGATTTTTTCTTCTTTTTAGGCTTGGGTTCTTCTTCCTGTAATATACAGTATAATGTTGGTATTGGACAATAACTGGGTACAGTATTTACCTAAGGCGGTATGGCCTCGAAGTGAGACCTGAGAAAGATTCTTGGTTAATTCATCTATGTCTTCTTCTGTCTTCCCGGCCTGAAATGTAAGAAGGTGATATTTAGAAATGGGGTTCATTGTTTAAAATGCACAAATGGATATATTATGAAAATGCTGTGTATGTTCAAAATTGTTTAGTCCTTTTTATGATATTATTGGGTGCTATCTCACAATTGTCATTGGTGTCGGTTTCAGGTTAATACAAAGTAAACTTAATTACACTTCATTATATAAATCACTTTCGTAATCAGTAAGAAAAGGACAAAAGAAATAATTTCCATTGAAAACTGTAAAATTAGGAACTCCTTACATCTACTTCTGATGCAAATGTAATGTTATGTTCTGTCCATTTTTTTGCCATTGCCTCAAATGTACAATATTAATCATAATGATAGAACAATTAGTCCAGTAGGTTTTGAGAAAAATAAATGCAAACTCTTTTAATTTTTTTAATCAGTTATGACCAATTAACAATACTGAATGGCATAATTAGCAAAATATTTATCACACTGTTAACACAATAGTGTATTAACTGAAAAAGTGTCTTCTTTCAGAATCAATGAAAAGCTCACTCCCCGTGAAACATCATTATTTATGCACAGGATAAAGTTTATTACAGACATCTAAGTAATTTACTACTTGCCAAATATATTTCAAAATAAAAGTGAAAAAAAAAAAATTTTTATATTTTTGAGTAGGCAGTTTTGGCTAGATCTAGCTCCCATAAAGTTTGTCTCGTTTTGACTTAAGTAGATATCTTTTATTTGTTACTTACAACAGTCTAATATTGGTTTTATTCACGAATCAAATGTCACATTCAGCAATTATATAAACTTGAATTTCACATATTTTAAATTACAACACTATTGTAATAGCAGAGTACCAATAGTATACCTTCTTATGTTTTCTAGCCTTTCTCTTATTGTGAGCGATCAAAGATGCATTTGCAGCCAGTGCACTTTGGTCAGGGTAAGAGTGGAAGACAAATTCCTTTTTATCTTCTGAGTAGTAGTAGTAACATCCTGTGTCTGTGTGGTAGTATAGGCCTAGCTCCTGTAAACACATAACATATTTTTAATAAACAGAGGAACTTCTAACAAAAACCTTTTTATATAACATCTTTGATGCCGTAACATAGGTGAAAACCATAAAGAATTAAACTACTAAAGCACAAATACAATTTATTTTAAAATTATCTCATAAAAACTCAAAAAACTGCTGCACCTGAGACCATTCATTGCTAATTCAAAACACAAATTTTTTGTCTTATGCACAAATTCTATCAAAAGTCAAATTCCTAGCACAAGTTGTGATTTATTAGTGATTTTTATTTATAAAATTAATTACAGTAATTAGCAAGAATAATAATAATAATAATAAAACAATAACATGACAAGGAAGACAATATTTATGAACAGCTGACCTCTCATTCATTCTTCTCGCAAAGCATTATACCATTGCTTAAGACGTTTTTCCATCCCCATATATAACACATTCAGTTTTATCAGACGAGTGCATTGATTTGAGCCAGTATATATTAGATGATTTAATTGCCTTTGCCCAGCAGTGGGACATAATGGGTTAATTAGTAATAATAATAAGTCAGGAGGTGGAAAAAAAATGGTAGGTCTAAGCATAACAGTAGCGTAAGTACATAAAAATGCAAAAACAGTGATGTCAAGCATACCCTGTAATTGGTACTCAATATATGATGGAATAAATATAATAAGATACTTACTGAATTATAATAGTATCCAGTCTTATAATCATAATACATGCCGGCTGATTCAACATACACCATTCCAGATTGCTGAAGAGCACTCTGAGCCACCTCTTTAACTTGGTCAGCTATACTCTTGCCTTCTTCATTATTGTTAATATTCCATACAGTCTCTTCTTTTAATACTTTATTATCTGTGGTCATTTTAGTGCTAGAGTCACTAGAAGTTGAATTGGAATGTTGTTCTGTTTGAGTAGAAGAACATTTATGTAGTTTGTTTTGATTTTCTATTGAACCAGGTTCATTACTTTGCATAGTTTCTACTTTAACGCTAGGCATAATTGAATCTGAGTTACTGTTATCAGTGCTTGTAGCTCTTCCTCTGATGATGTTCTCCTGAAAAATGTTTTTGTTTTATTTTATTTTATTCTTTAGGGAAACTAAATAATAATGAAAGTTTCTAAATAAATGGCAGTACCGATATATTATTCATACAATGCACGCAGTATATATACATATTATTCAGAAAATCGCTAGAATTGTTTAAAATGTTTAAAACAGTAAATTTGTTTGTAATACACACAAAATAATAGGTTCGATAACCCTTTACACAAACCATTTTCTTCAAATTTTGTTGCATTTCCCTTATGAGTCGCATTTTCTTCTTGATATTATGTTGCATTTTCACGATAAGATTGTATATTTCAGGTCTATATTTTAAAGATATGCGAAGTTTCCTCATGTTAGGTTTATTTTTAGGACCTCTTTTTCGACCTTCACTTTTCTTATTACAATTCTCCATTTATACTTGTACTGTGCAGCACTGGCTTATTTAAGAAAAATAATGATAGATTTAACTGATGATGATCAGTTAAATAGTCCCTAAACAACGAAAAATCTTTTTATTCTCCTTATTAATTTATTAGCGGTGCCCTTTTAGGATTTCGCCCATTGGTATCGGGTTTTCCGCTAAGTAATTATAATATGTTTATTTTAATTTTATATTAACGAAGAATCAAAATGTCAATGATAAAAATCTACATCAAATTTATATCTTTTTAATTTGTGCATTAAATTCACATCTTATCTGACATTGACCACAGACGTTGACGTCACGTTCGTCAAGTTGACGTGACGACTGACTGTTTTTGACAATGCATCTTTTAGTTACCAAAATTATTTAATTTTTATTTGTAACAGAACAGTCGATTCGTTTCCCTATTAAGGTATCTCTTACAGTTTATTGCATTTTGTACGTGTCGTCAGAAACGCGCTTTTTGGCAGTTGTTTAAGTATTCATGAAGTATGTTACTGAACAACCTAGACTATGGAAACCAAGCAACAATGACTGCAGCTGTTTTTATATTCTGTAATCTGTGCTTTGACACTGACGATCACCATAATTTTTATATTATTCCAAGAAGCTTGAATATTATTCCTATAAACACTGGCCCAAGCCTATTATAATGGCCGCCGTTAGGGAAATGTTGCATGCTTAGACCTAGTATAGTAGGTATTGTATTATCTGTGCTGAGACTATGGATTTATTTTTTTTCCATACTGTAAGGTTCTATGCATGTAGTTGTCAGTCACTGAAGAAGCGGCAGTGTGGTGATGTTTCTTATACATGCAACCCATTAAAAAAATTGATGACAAAAATCAATTGAGGTTAAGAAATAGGCGCCAAACTGGAAATATTACATTTTCAATGTTTTTGTAGAGATTTATTATGGCACATTCGAATTATTTATCAATTACCGACATCCTAGTAACTAACGAAAAAGTTCCTTGCAAATTTTTACATGATTTGCCGAAAATGGGTGCGTTGGGGTGTACTATACTTTAGGACACCAATTAATTTTATTTATGAGGTGAAAATATTTAATCCTCATTTCCAGGTTTCCTAGACCCATCATGTACAGAAGACGACTTAAGAGCAGGATCTAACGTTGAAATACCGCTCTGGTTAGCGGAATCATTATTTGCAAGAAGACCACCATTAGTTACAGTGGATTTGCCCAAAATATACAAAGATGCATACAGAGAGATCTTAAATGCAGACGCGTGTACAGTGGATATGCACAAATTAGGACAATATTTCTATGAATTGGGATGCTATGTTGCTAAGCATGATATTAAAGGGGAAGTAGCATCAACTTTAGTGAATGTAAGTTACTGCAATAGATTATAAACATGTTACTGCCCCCGTGGCCGAACGGTTACTATTTTACGTAGTTAGTGGCCGGACTGCCACGTAGAGGTCCCAGGTTCGATTCCTGGGCCGGGAGAAGTATTTGTATAAAAATTAATATAAGTATGGTCTACATTTATTTCTCTCATGAGATTGGGTACAATTTGTGGATATCTATGTCCAAGTGACAAAGGGTTTCCCTAGTGCGGGACTATGTTGAGTGTGTGCGTTATTATTATTATTAATTATTTAAGTATTTTACTATTTACTTTTGAATTATGTTTTGTAACCATGAAATTTAAAAATAATTCTAGGATTTCCATACACAACAGGTGTTACTATTCTTTCATTATTAAAACTCCATATAGTCCCACAATTGCTCAAAATTGCAATTATAATTTGTAATTGCAGTCGCAATTAGTTAGCAGATTGCAATTGCAATTAGATGATAGATGTGACAATTTTATAACAGTCCCGTATCCTGTAATCACTCCTCATACCTGATATATTGCATGATTGTTGTAAAAGTTAATAATACTAGCTGGTGCCTATGACTTCATCTGCATAGAATAAATACTTCAAGTAGCCTACTGTACTATACTAATTTTCATAGTTTAATTGGTTCTCTGTACAAACTTTCATCTCCTTTTTCCCTTTTAATATTTATTTTTGTGACAAAAAGTAGCTTATTTCCTTTCTCTAGGTATTTGGTGCAATCGGCTGTCCATAGGCGCCTATTATGCCTATTTCCCCTAGGTAACCGTCTCATCAAAATTGGTTCAGCAGATTAGGCGTTAAAACATAACAGACAGAGTTACTTTTGCATTTATAATATTCGTTTTGGATCTTCTATTTATATCTCATATTTCCTCGCCTGATCCCCTTCTTTCTCCAATACTCTTCTTGATTCCATTTCCAATAAGTTTGTCCTTTTGAAAGACAAAAGTCAAAAACCTTGCAAGTGGCTAAAATGCTAACTGCAAAAAATCAGGGATAATGTAAAAACTTGCATGATACTTATTTTACAGACATTCAGGCAAAGATTCAGAATGCTTCTATCGGCCTGTGTTGCCAATGACTCAATAGCAGCCATGCAACCTCTTTCAGCCAGTGAAAGGCATAGAGCCTCTGATGCTGCAACTACGGAACAAGCTCTGTCGACCTGGTTACAGAGAGGGGATTCTCCTTTGACAACTGCCAATATGGTTGCTAATCATAGAAAACGGAAACGAGCAGAGATGGAAATGTTATAAATAAAGTATGGGCTTAAATAACATTTGTCTTTTTTATTATACATACGCAATATGAACCTTAAACTCATCTATGATATAAACTAAAATGTACGGTACATGAATGTACCACATAATATACTAAATTTATTTTAGTTTCGTATGATTTATGCAACCTAAATATAATAATTTTTTTT